>NC_079451.1:35797870-35825370 GCF_903798145.1 Danio aesculapii
CAACCCATCTCTGGGAAACATCCATACACACTCATTCACACTCATACATTACGGACAATTCACCTGTACCGCATGTCTTTGGACTGTGGGGGGAAACGGAGAACCCAGAGGAAACCCTCGCAAACGCAGGGAGAACATGCAAACTCCACAAAGAAACGCCAACTGACCCAGCCGAGGCTCGAACCAGTGACCTTCTTGCTGTAAGGCGACAGCACTACCCACTGCAATTACAAAGAAATTACTAAAATTACAAAGAGTAAATATGTTTTTACAATTTTTTTTTTCAATTTTGATTGAAAATCTATAATGGAACTGGAAGTAAACAAACAAACAAACAAACAAACACAACAAGAAGTCGTATGTTTGCACACAAACAAGTGACCTTGTCGTTTAATGGGGGACTGGCAGTCTATTTTTTTTTTTTTTTTGAATAGGGAATATCTCTCTGGCTATCTCCATCTGTCGACTAGTTTTATTGTGACCCATGTTGGTGGTCCGCTGGGACTCTTGGGGCTCTGTAATGGCCAATATAACTAAGGGCATTTCACTAAACCCTCACCCCCTGCCTTTACCCTTTATGACACACATGGACACACACATACACACTAGCCCCATTATAGCAGACTCGCGTTGATGGAAATAAGCCTCTTCTGCCAAATGAACGAAATCTAGAGCACAACTCCAGAGTAAAGGGAATTAAGCTGCCCGTATTTTACAGGCCCTTTCAAAAACTTGCGTAACTAGTGATTGGGTGCTGCCTTTGATTAGCATTGAATTAATCTTTGCATTTGGAACACTATAAAAGACATCTTAGGTCTTTGTTTTCATTATCAGTGTTTAGACATCATACACCACGCATGTGGCACATTATTGGTTTCAAATTATGGGTTGCACTTCCGCTTTGGGAAACTTATATTCAAAAGAACTGAAAAACATCTCTTTAAAGTGTGTGTGAAATCTAATTTAACATTATACAATCTGATGTTAATGCGATTAAGACAATACTGTGATTAAGAGTCTACCATGTAAACAGCAATTTTTTATGCATTTAATCTGATTAAAGTCATAATCGAACTAAACAGAAATTGAATTAAGACATGTGGAGTATGCTGATTTTAGTCGCATTATTAAAGTGCAGTACAGACATGTTACCATCGCAATCTAACTATTACCGCCTTGTAGTATTTTCGCTGCATTTTGCGACACCATATTCCATAAACACACAGCTGTTTGACACTATTCTCTGCACCTACCAGTCAGTAAGTCAGTAAAGCACCACAAACACCTGCATCGCAAAATGCTGAGGGTTTTTTTCCTATACGGAATGCGCAATCAAATTCCATTAAAACAACACTCTTCCAGCAGTTCATACTCCCATCCAATATCTTGTTTGTCATAGGGGGCATGCATGAAATGTTCCTGAATGAAAGTAAAAGTGCCAAATGGCAGTTAAAGTTGACAAATTAAAAATGAAAAATCTGGAGGAAATGTGGATAGCGCGGTGACGCAATGACATTAATCGAATTATGTGCTATAACATGTGAAACGGGATCATGAAAAGAACATTCATAAAGCAACTCATGTAAACACCTTAATCATATCATTGTCTTATTCAGATTAAGGCAAATAATTTGATGTCCATGTCACTGTTCGATGTCCATGTCACAGGTATTTTTTACAGTTAATTAGTGCAAGATAATCCACTGAACAAAACAAGTTTGTTTTGGTAGTTAGCAGCAAATTAATAATTGCTTCCGCATTTAAAGTGGCAAACTGTTTTAATGTCAGATTGACACCTTCAGCCACAATATTCTCAACCATACACCTCTTGCCATTAAATTTCTATGAAAGAATGATGCGCAAAAAAACTCAATGCCTGGTCCCTACACAATATTCAGTTTTGATTGGATATACATCATCAGTCTCTAATAAAATTCTTCCAGGTTCACACTGACTTTATTTAATAATGTGAACTACAAATAACCCATATTCATTCATTCATTTTACTTTGACTTAGTCCCTTATTTATCAGAGGTGGCCACAGCGAAATGAACCGCCAACTATTTCCGAATATGTTTTAAGCAGTGAATGCCCTTCCAGCCACAACCTAGTACTGGAAAACATCCATACACTCTCATTCACACTCATACACTACGCCCAATTTAGTTTAATTAATTCACCTATACCGTATGTCTTTGGACTGTGGGGGAAACGGGAGCACCTGGAGGAAACCCCAGCCAACATGGGGAGAACATGCAAACTCCACACAGAAATGCCAACTGACCCAGCTGGGATTTGAACCAGTGACCTTCTTACTGTGTGCTAACCACTGAGCCACTGTGCTGAATGTGAGAGATAGATATATTTGGCTTGGTCCTTTAGTTTTAGCCTTCATGAAAACAATGTTATGCTTATTGTTTCAAGCATATCTGTGGCCAAAGCTCTTTTGAGTCCACCATTTTGTTCCACCAGATTATTTTCTCTTTATATTTCTATAGTACAGTAATATTCAATATGTCCATACTATTGTTGCTGAAAAACTCGTTTTGAGTTTTTAGGGCTATTCATAGTCTGCTGAAAATAATTTGTTAATTCTAATAAGATGTGCATTCGATGTAGGACTGTGCAATGTATCGAAATAATCAACATTTTGCAAAACTTCATATCGCGATAAACACTCACGGGCCACTTTATTAGGTACACCTGTCCAACTGCTCGTTAACACAAATTTCTAATCAGCCAATCACACGGCAGCAACATGATCAAGACGATCTGCTGCAGTTTAAAATGAGCATCAGAATGGGGAAGAAAGGTGATTTATGGGACTTTAAACATGGCATGGTTGTGGGTGCCAGACGGGGTTGTCTGAGTACTTCAGAAACTGCCGATCTACTGGGATTTTCATGCAGAGATAATATCCAGTGAGCTGCAGTTCTGTGGGCGCAAATTCCTTGTTGTGCCAGAGGTCAAAGGAGAATGGCCAGACTGGTTTGAGGTGATAGAAAGGCAACAGTAACTCAAATAACCACTCGTTACAACTGTGGTATGCAGAAGAGCATCTCTGAACACACAACACGTGGAACTTGAGGCAAGTGGGCTAGAGCAGCAGAAGACCACACCGGGTGCCACTCCTGTCAGCTAAGAACAGGAAACAATTTGCACAGGCTCACCAAAATTGGACAATAGAAGATTGGAACAACGTTGGCTGGTCTATTGAGTCTTGATTTCTGCTGTGACATTCATATAGTTAGGCAAAATTTGGCATCAACAACATGAAAGCAGGGATCTAATATGCCTTGTATCAACAGTTAAGGCTTCTGGTGGTGGTGTAATGGTGTGGGGGATATTTTCGTGCCACACTCTGGGCCCATTAGTACCAATTGAGCATCAAGTCACGCCACAGCCTGCCTGTCGTTGCTGACCATGTCCATCCCTTTATGACCACAGGGTACCCATCTTCTGATTGAACATGACAATGAGTTTCCTCTACTCAAATGGCCTCCACAGTCACCAGAGCTCAATCCAATACAGCACCTTTTGAATGTGGTGGAACGGGAGATTCACATCATGGATGTGCAGCCGACAAATCTGCATGATGCTATTATGTCAATATGGACCAAAATCTCGAAATATTTCCAGTACTTTGTTGAATCTATGCCACGAAGGATTAAGGCAGTTCTAAAGGCAAAATGGGGTCCAACCCAGTACTATTAAGGTGTACCTAATAAAGTGGCCGGTGAGTGTACATATTGCAATGATTTGCAATAAATGAGCGATTTAATACAAATGTATCTTTGTTTACCTAATATAAGGAATAATGAAAAACATGTTGGTTATAGCTTTTTTTTAAAAACATTGTGTCACGCCTCAAATCATTCTTCAGCATTCTGTTGCATTTTTCCTCACACAGCTTTAATATGATGGATGAACTGTGAGGAGAATAATTACAGTACACCTAATTGAACACTTCACTGATTTGTTACTGTTTAACAGACATTACTTCCATAATCGACGCAAAGCACCATGCAGCGCAGGAAAAAATATGTGGAAAAATCTGCCTTTTTAATGATTTTTGTATCTCAAATGTTGATATTCACCTTTCAGATGTGAAATAGGGGAGGATGGATCAAACTTTCACTGCTTTATTTTGGGCTGATGGTGGAAGCCTCCCTCTACTCATTACTTCTGCGCTGATAATGAGTGTGCTATTTTCAGCTCTAAACGTCTGTCTTTCTTACACTTCTGAACTGAGCGGCTGGTGACACCATGGAATACCTTGTTAGACAGTTTCCGGCAACAAGAGAAATGTCAGTGCCGTTGCCCTTCAAACATGCCACCTCTGTAATAGCAACTTCTCTGACAGAGTCTGCTATTCAATGATTTTAACTCTGACCTTTTTAAACCATACTGCAAAATCAACAGGCTAAGAATTAGTGTTTAGACTTAAGGTTAGTTAGTTTGTTAAAAATATTCAACAATTGGGGTATATACACAAGGACTTTTTTAAATTGCCAGTCAGCCAGCTCGAGCAATTCCGGTGGACTGTTGTTCCATTACAAAAATGCAGTGATTATGATCTGGTTTCTTTAAAATCAATGATCTTTACTGCCTGATTGGTATACAAATGGGTCTCAGACCGGACAAGAAGCACTGGATTAAATTCCATTGTTCTGCGACGTGTTTAAAATAAGGAAATTTATTTTACCACAGTATTTTCAATGGAGTTTCTGCACTCCTGACGGCGATTGGGTCTTTCATCTCATTTTGTGCTTTGATGTTATTTAACTGATTATACATTATTTACATTACAACATCGATGCTGTGAAACAAACCTAATAAAATTGAGTCACATAACCGTTCACTGGAAGTTTATCAGTGGCTGAAAAAACGTTTCTGTGCAAATAGCCCATTGTATTGGTAAGAGTAAGTTTATATGCATATAAAGCATGTTAAATGCAAGTTATATGCTTACATTAATGTTTAACAATAGTAATAACATGTTAAAACTGGGTGTAATTGTCCATCATCATCTGGGTTGCCAGGTTTTCACAACAAAACTAACTCAATTGCCAGTCAAAAAATACCAGTGCCCAGTGACATCAAAACTCAAACTATGTAAATATTTTTCACATCATGCATTATAAACATTTTCTTTTTTGAAAAAAACAAAAAAAAAAATACAAAACAAAAAACCAAAATAATACTGACTTTTTTATTTTAATTTTTTTTTTAAATTTTGTTATCATTAAAGAAAAACAAAAATCTTACCCAAAATGGCAGCATACTGTAGCTGGCATGGTGTCTCTAGTGTGACAGTTGTGTGGCATTCGGTTAAAAACGTGTTGGATGAGGGAAAATAGAGAACAATTCCAGCAGAAGTAAACTTTCTCTGTTTCATGATCCTAAAACATTTTTTTCCACCATTGATTGAACATTGTTGGTAGAGCAGACTCTTGATACAACCCAATATGTGGGAATGAATGTGTACTGGCAACCCTGTTCATCAATAATTCTAACATATTTTTTTATGGAAAAAAATATATACTAACTTGTAGTTGTTAAAATGTAAAAAAAAAAATAATAATAATAATTGAATATACACAATTTTTAAGGAGAACAGATAAAAAAATTCTTGCTGACAAATGCGTAAAACCTATTGGTTTGAATGATAATGGTAAAGTTTAAAGATTGAAAATGACAGTCAATTAGTACAATAGATTTTTTTTAGGGGTGGCTGCACTGTAACCCCTAAATGTTTTTTTAACTTATTATCGTTTCTAAATTTGCATGATATTATCTATTTTTATTTATTATTATTTAATTAAAAAAAACTGTATAAACATTTGTTATACTGAATAAAGCTGCGTGTCCACCGAAGTGTTTTTTTCTCTGAAGCTGAGTGTTTTCTATTATTTTCAATAGTAGTTTTTCGCAAGTTAGTCAACATTTTAGGGTCAGCGCAGAGCAATTTTTCATCCATTGCAAGTCGAAAAATGCTGCACTCATCAGTGTCATTTTGAGCTTACCGTCCAATCACAGTTGAGGGGCTTAAGACTTTCAACTTGCAACTCTGTATCATAGCAAAAGACTGACAAAACTCTGCGCAGCATACACGCTCAAAGCTATGCCTTTTTAGAACAGAGCTCTTGTTACTGCAGCGCAAAAATGCCTCATTATGGTAGGTATAATTTGAGAAATAAATTAAATTAAATTAAGGGTGGCATGGCGGCTCAGTGGTTAACACTGTTGCCTCAGAGCAAGAAGGTCGCTGGTCTGAGTCCCAGCTGGGTCAGTTGGCATTTTTTGTGTGGAGTTTGCATGTTCTCCCTGTGTTGGTGTGGGTTTCCTCCGGGTGCTCCGGTTTCCCCTACAGTCAAAAGACATGCGATATAGGTGAATTAAATATACAGTGGATGGAAGGGCATTTGCTGTGTAAAAACATATGTTGGATCAGTTGGCGGTCAAAAAATTAAATTAAATTAAATTAAATTAAATTAAATTAAATTAAATTAAATTAAATTAAATTAAATTAAATTAAATTAAATTAAATTAAATTAAATTAAATTAAAAAACACATGTAAATACAGTAAAATTTATTTTAGTGGGTCCAAAGTATACGATTTTATTCCACTGAAGAAAGAAAGTCATGCAGGTTTTGGACCAAGATGAGGGAGAGTACTCAATGACAGATTTTTCATTTTGGGGATGAACTATCTTTTTAAACTTTTGAGAGAAACGTCTTGCATCTCTACACATGCTGCATCAAAGCGAGGAACATCTGTCCACTGTAATTCCTGGCATTTCTCACTCTTAAAGTCATCTGATGTGTCTTCAGTCAGAGAAAGTGAAGATACAGAAGTGCCATCTGCTTCTCGCCATGTATTCTGTCCATGTGACACATTCATCCAAAAATCATAGCACGTCTTGTCACACCCTCAGTTCACAGCCCTCATAATCTAAAAAAAGTCAGCATAAAGCATCTGCAGTGTGACATGTTTCGTAATGAACCAGGTAAAGGTAGAAGGGACTTGACTCTATCTGAAAGCTATCGTATTGTTGACAGAGATGAAGAGCAACAATATTTATGTTTCCACCCACATACAGTACATTTACGAACAGTTTAGGATATTGCTTCTAGTTAATTTAATGATATTATGATTAATGTTTCTATTAAATTGCATATTAAATTTGGCTGAAAAAAAATTCTTAATAATAGAAAAGTTACATGAAAAAGCATAGATTAGGCCTCCTATAAAATATTATAAATATTATAGTGCTGTTTAACAGAGAGAAGATATTTTCAACACATTTGTAGACATAATAATTTTAATAATAATAATAATAATAATAATAATAATTTTAATAATAAAAATAATAGTAATAACAATAATAATAATAAAAACTCTTTAGTACTATTTAGTAATTAGTACTATTGTTTTTTCAATACCTTTGTAAACATAATAATTTTAATACCTAACTTTTAATAATAACAACAACAACAACAACAACAACAACAACAATAATAATAATAATAATAATAATAATAACAATAAGAATATTAAAAGTTCCTGTTGTTCTAGTCGTTGTAATTATTATTATTGTTTTTTCAATACCTTTGTAAACATAATACTTTTAATAACTAACTTTTAACAATGACAACAACAACAACAACAACAATAATAATAATTATAAAAAATCATCAATAATAATAATAATAATAATTATTATTATAATAATAATAATAGTAAAAATATGATGAGAGTTATTATTATTATTATTATTATTATTATTATTATTATTATTATTATTAGTAGTAGTAGTAGTAGTAGTAGTAGTAGTAGTAGTAGTAGTAGTAGTAGTAGTAGTATTTTCACCACATTTGTAAACATAATAATTTAAATAACTAACCTTTAATAATAATAATAATAATAATAATAATAATAATAATAATAATAATAATAATAATAATAATAACCATTTTAACAGTTACATTATTATTATTATTATTATTATTATTATTATTATTATTATTATTATTATTATTATTATTATATTTTATTATATGTTTTATTAAATATTTTTTTATTATTATATATTTTATTATTATTATTATTATTATTATTATTATTATTATTATTATTATTATTATTATTATTATTATTATTTAAAATATGGAAGAAAATATACCTTTTCCAGAAGAAAAATAATAATATTAGGAAATACTGTGAAACATGTCCTTGCATATACAGTATGTCCTTGTTAAGCATCACTTTGTAAATATTTCAATAAAAATATATCATTTTCACAGGAGGGCTATAATTTTGCCTTCAATGTACACGCAGTACACTACCAATCAAAAGTTAGTATAAACAGAAAGATTGAAGAATATGTATTATGTTGGATGATACCATTTTACTCATTTTACCACCTTACTATCTAAATAGATTATTTATATTTATCATTTTATCATTGACATCATAATGTGCACATCTGCAATAGTCAGATCGCAGGATCCGCAATGATGAGTTGTGATTATAATGACCACTGATCTGAACCACGTTTCAAAGCATGATTTGTGGAGTCATCGCAAATGTGTGCACTAAAAGATTGAAAGATTTTTATTTGTATGTGTTTTAAGGAACTGTGACTAAGATATCATGCGAATTTAAACCAAGACATTTAATTGAACAATCATTAAATTTTATTTAAATATTTATAAAACGAAGACTATATATATTTGATTAATGTTGAATTTATGTTCTCAGACTCCACAGAAAACCATTAAACACAAAAAAAAATTGAAATCTATTTTCTCTTGTATTCATCTACGCATGCAAATTGTTTGTTTTATGCAGATGCAGGAATATAAATAGAGTTATTAAGATCATCTTTTGTGAAATTATATTCATATTGCAATGCATATCATAGAAAAACTAAATATTGCAATGTTTTTTCCAGTATCGTGCAGCCCCAATTTTTTGTACTAACAAACGCACACTAGTTCAGTCATGAAACTCTTCTGTGCAGTTTCAGGTTTTCCTGGAGTATTATGCATTTTTATGCAAGTATTATTTCCCCAGCACCACATCTGCTATGGAGGTTTTCACTTTATTGGTTATGGCATATATCTTTCTCTATAGTGCATGCTAATACAGCCTTCAGTTACACAGCAGGGTAGCAGATCTAGCCTGCCAAGACAACCCATATATACATTTCATACTTATCAATCAGCGCTGCATAAATCTACTCTAGAATTAGTCACGATTGAAATGAATCCTATATGAATCACTTTAATACCCTTTTCTGTATGAATATAGATTCTGAAGGATTCATATTTTACCAATAATAGGCCCAATCACCACAAACACAAACAGCTTTATCGTCTTTATTGCTTCTGTTACTCTGCTACCAGTGCAAGTCATTCATGCCGGCATTCTTGCCATCTGTTGACCATGACGCTCTCGCATGGGAAAATGATTGCACTTTTGCCAGTCGCTGTGAATAAGAGTGTCTGTTAAATGCCTTTAATTTAGTCGTCTTCTGTCGGAGAGAGAGAGAGGAACAGTCGAGGAGAGACACTCGTGAAGATGAGCCTGCTGTTCCGGCTGATTGTAACACTCATCACACATTCATTTGAAATTGCCATTCTGTTCCTCTGTGTTCCTCAAGAGTTAAACACTTAAAGAAAGTTTCAAATGACTAAAGTTAAATGCATTTCCAATCCGCTTTCTTCCCTAATACGAACAGCAGCGCCTTCACAGCATTACGTATTTGTTGTTAGACCATTGGATACTCATTAACAGCAAATGTCTTTCCTCCACCAGCTGCACAGCTGGAAGTAAGTGTGTAATTAGGGTAAAAAACTAAGTGTTTCTACAAATTGCTTGTGCCCCTGTGTTGTATTACCGCTACACGAGTGGAGGGGATGTTTCAATTTGCTTTAAAGGTCTTTTCCACCCCCTACAAAGCAAAACATCACCTAGTTTAAATAATCTTAACCAATGTCTATTCAGAAAGAAACATGCACTTTGACCAAATAGATGGGGGTCCTTAAATGACACGGTCCAATAATGGGCCAGCCATTTAACTGAATTACATTGCTGGATGCTTTCCACGTATCGACAGAAAATGGAAAGAATAAGTGTTTTGGTTTGCCACTATTTTTATCTTACATGCACACACACACACACACACACACACACACACACACACACACACACACACACACACACACACACACACACACACACACACACACACACATCTTTTGGTGCTTTATGGGATCTCTCTGTTGGTGTTATGTGTTATAATATTGAATTATCCCAGTGGTTCTCAATTCCAGTCATCGGGGCCCCTCACCCTGAACCTTTTGTATGTCTCTCTTATATGACACAAGGATCTGTTTATGGATCTCTCTGTTCATGAGTTGATGATTTGAATAAGATGGTTTATGTAATGAAGAATATTGGGGGGGGGGGGGGGGGGGGGGTGTTGGGCGTGCTGAGGACCGGAATTGAGAACTACTGCCCACTAACCCTTCTCATAAGCCCAACTCTCATGGAAAACCTTTGGCATGATTTTATCATGTCCTCATTAACCACTTCAACACTGTGATACCCAAGTCATACCTAAACAATTTTTGGTATCATAACTCACCACCAGCATACATGCACACACACGTGTACACACACGCATATTTGTTTTTAGTTAATTGTAGGGACATCTCTTAACTCTTTCTGAATGATTTATAAGTCACTTTCTCCTTGTGAAACCTGTATTATACACACACATACACACACACACACACACACACACACACACACACACGCACACACACACACACACACACAGTAGTAAGCAAAAATTTTAACTTCAAAATCACAAACAATGCTGGGGGGATCGCATTAAAGTAGTGCGAGTTACGTAATAATATTACTTTTCTAAGTAACGAGTAAAGTAAGAAAAAAAGAGTTAATTTTTTGTTTAATTAATTAGCTTCAAAAAATGTATTGCTGAATTAAAATTAAAGTAGTCACAATGAATCACGCAGTCAAGGATAGAATGTAGAACACATGAAGAAAAGGAAAATGACATTGTCTCATTGTACAGTGATTTTACTCAAGACAAATAGTCCAAAAGTAGCAAACACATTGCTTTAAACTTTCAATAATCTGTATATACGGCATGTAGCTCTGGGGTAAGGAAGTTCTTTGATAACATTATCCTAAAATATTATTTTTAAAGGTAGGTGTAGGTTATACAGTGCATTGTTAATTGCAAAGCTCCTCTCTTAAAAAAAGAAAGAAAGACAAAAAACAAGTTCTGAAAGAGATCAAGCCTCAGCCAGGTAATAAAAAGTAATACAAGAGTAACTCAAAAGCATTACTTTCTATCAAAAGTAACCAAGTAACGCAACTCGTTACTATTTTTAGGGAGTAACGCAATGTTGTAATGCTTTAATTTAAACAGTAACTTCCCCAACACTTATCACAAATACAATAAAAACAAATAAAGTAACTGTTTTGTTATTAAATGTAGTTTCAACTTTAATTTACTCGGGGGATTTAAAGCTGAATTTTTCATTATTATAATGTAATAAAAAAGGAAAACATTACGCTTTTATAAAATGTTGTTAACCAATGTTTTTTGAAAAAAAGACTTGAACTTTTACCAAATAGTTTGGGTGCTAAAATGACATGGCTGAATTACGTTGCTAGTGCTTTCCCCATATCAACAGAAAAGGGAAAGAATAAGTGTTTTGGTGGTTTATGGGGTCTCTCCACTGGTAAAATATATGTTATACTCTAAAATATTATATTCCCTTATCCTAACCCTACTCACAAACCCAACCCTCATAGAAACATTTGCTAAATTTTGAATGTGAAAACACCTCACTAAGTATATTTTTTAACAGTTTTGAATTATGAGGACAAATGGCATGTCTTCATAAACCACTTCAACATTGTGATACCCAAGTTGTACCTAAACAATTTTAGGTATCATAAACCCCCAAACCAGCATAAACACGCACATACAGTACACCGGTCCACACACATATGCGCATGCACACATATTTGTTTCTGTGAATTGTAGCGACATTCCACAGGTTTCCATTGTTTTATAATTCATTCTGTATGATTTTTTAGGAGTTTTGAAAAATGGGACATGGGCAATGTCCTCATAAGTCACCTTCTCCTTGTAATACATGTTTCATACACACTCACACACAGACACACTCATACACAGTACCAAGCAAAGGTTTTAACTTCAAAATTAAAAATACAATAAAAACAAAATAAAGTAACTTTTATTATTATTTGATGTAGTTTCAACGTTATTATACTCAGTGATTTAAAGCTGAATTTTTCATTATAATAATGCAATAAAAAAGGAAAAATACATTTTTTTTATAAAACGTTGTTAACCAATGTCTTTTGGAAAAGAGGCTTGCACTGTGACCAAATAGTTTGGGTGCTAAAATGACATGGCCGAATGATGGGCCAGTCATTTAATTGAATTACGTCGCTGGTGCTTTCCCCATATCATCAGAAGAGGGAAAGGATAAGTGTTTTGGTTGTTTATGGGGTCTCTCCACTGGCAAAATATATGTTATACTCTAAAATCTGCTTATTATATTGCTTTATCTTAGCCCTACTCATAAACCCAACCCTCATAGAAAACCTTTGATAAATTTTGAATGTGAAAACACCCACTAAGTATATTTTAACAGTGTTGAATTATGAGGACACGTGACATGTCCTCATAAACCATCTCGACATAATGATACCCAAGTTGTACCTAAACAATTTTAGGTATAAACCACCAATACCAGCATAAACACAAACATACAGTACGCCCGTCCACACACATTTGTTTTTGTGAATTGTGGGGACATTCCGTAAGTTTCTATTGTTTTATAATTCATTTTGTATGATTTATAAGAGTTTTGAAAAAATGGGACTTGAGCAATGTTCTCATAAATCACCTTCTCCTTGTAATACCTGTTTTATACACACTCACACAACTTTATAATCAAAAATACAATACAAACAAAATAAAGTAACAGTTTTTTTATCATAATTTTTAAAGGTAGTTTAAACTTTATTGTACTCGGGTGATTTAAAGCTGATTTTTTTTATAATGTAATAAAAAAGGAAAACATTACGTTTTAAAAAAAATTTTTTTTTTGAGCCAATGTCTTTTGGAAAAGAGTCTTGCTTTTTCACCAAATAGTTTGGGTGCTAAAATGACATGGTCCAATGATGGGCCAGTCATTTAACTGAATTACGTCGCCAGTGCTTTCCACATATCGACAGAAGAGGGAAAGGATAAATGGCTCCGACACCAGCAGTCTTTGCCACCAAAGCTGTTGACTGAAATCCTATAAGAGGGAATGATTTAAGTGTACAGAAAATCGATGGTGTTGATCTCTTTTAATCAGTGAGCAGCATAACTACACATTGCCTGTTGATTTTCAATCCTGCACAGCTCTGCGCTGAATGGCCCCTGCCACAGGAATCCCACTCCACTTTCATTCGGCCTTAAAGTGCAGAGCGATTCTGAGCGAGAAAAGTGAGCACAATTACCCGGCTTGTTCCATTTGCTGCTCGCGGTTCACAGTTTCAACACCAAAGAGAGCAGGATATACTTCATTCTGACAGACTCTTAAGACGTGAACAAAACATGTGACCAAAACCAAAATGCTCTGGTTGTTGGGGGTCTGATGCTCATTTCCCCCTTTTCTTAGTATTATAAATGCAAATGAGTTGTTGTTGACGCATAGGAATGCTCAGATGAATTTGTCACAGACTTTTGGTAGTTTGTTGATATCTGCACATAACTAGTTTTAAAGCCAACGATTTTGTGAAATAATTTGCTACAATAATCTTTGTAAGAGGTTTTTGTTTATGGAGAAATACAACTGTTTTCAATAGAAATAATAAGAAATATTTCCTAACCATAAGATATGTTCCGTTTCCATGGGTAATATTTCCCAAGAAATATTCCCTTCCATAACCATGCTTTCTGAAGGATTATTGAAGAGTAGATAAATGTGCACTTTTTTACACTATATTTACATTTTACGCTATATTAAAAAAGAAAACTTTATTAAAAATATATAGATATATTTATATATTGCAAAATATTAGCAGTTCTCCTGTTTTTTTTCTTCATATTTGTTTATTTAAAGAATCCACCCATGGCAGGCAGCAGAGACTTTTATGATGGTGGGCAGAAAATATGTGTTGAATAAAATTGCTAGGATTTTGCAGTCTCTTAGAGGAGTTTATTTATTTATTTATTTATTTATTTATTTATTTATTTATTTATTTATTTATTTATTTATTTATTTATTTATTTATTTATTTATTTTTTTATGTGTTTGTTTTTTATTAATTTAATTTAATTTAATTTAATTTAATTTAATTTAATTTAATTTAATTTAATTTAATTTAATTTAATTTAATTTAATTTAATTTAATTTAATATTATTTAAAAAATGAAAAGATTGTGTGTTTGGCAATCCATTTTAACCTTAATTCATTCTCAGGATATGAATTCTTGATGCCAACAGTTTAATTGCATATTTAATTTTTTATAATAACCATTTTGACAGTATTTGATTTTTGATAAGAAGACTAATATTATCTGCTAGTTAAAATGTTATTTCTGTTATTTTTCTGAATGATGACATCATTGTTAATATCAAGAGATAACATTGTTACTCGTTATAATGTAATTCCTGATCTCAAAAAGTGCAGTTGTCACTAGAAATCCAATATCAAGAATTGCAGTGAAATGTAGGGAAAATGAAATTGTTAATATGGAAAATTCATATCATGAGAAGGAATAGAAGTCCAAACAGACTCCCATAAAATATAGATACACTATAGTGTGCAAAATATAGAGAACAAAGATTTAGTAGCTATTTTCATAATGTCCAAAACAGTACGGAATTAGCTTGCATAAAAAAGCATGGATGTGGATGAAAATAGTTTGGGTGCAGTCCACTTAAAACATGGTCGTTAAGATTTTTTTCTTCTTCATTTAGTGCATTAATGCCACAAACACCAGTAAATTGACTATTATAAACCTTATTAAAAATCATGCATGATTCGTTTAAATACTTTTCTCCAATGAAACAAGAATGTTTGCTTCTTATATCCTCCAAATTTACCAAGTAACAGCACTGTCTTGAATCAATGGTGGATAAAAATAATAGAAGCTATTGGTGCTTACATACCTCATCCTATTTTCATAATCCATCTGAAGAGCTAATCACCAAACAATCACACATGGCCTTATTCCAACTGTAGCATATAGGAATGCAGGTGTGCTACAATGTTTCTGCTTGATTCTATTCAGTTTACCTGGCACATTCTTCAGCCTGTGCTAGTTTAGGTGTGCAGCTGGTCCGGATCGGCTCTTTCACTCTCTATGTGCGGTCATTGTGGTAAGAAAGCCCAGCTGGATAAATGAACTTGACAGAGAAGAGGCTGTTCTAAATGCGCTCCGAGTTTCTGTTTTCATGGTCACCCTCATCAAAAGAATCCAGCTTTAATCTCTCATACTGCTCAGTTATGAATCAATATTTCAGAGGCTAATATTACCTTCTAATGCTGTTTGAAAATCGAAACACTCTAGGCTCGTATAGCTTAAACCTTCACCTCTATAAATAATCACTCTCTTATTATCAGAAATGACACAGTGCTTTGCTGCATATGCACGCATGCTTATGTTGTATGCTAATCAAGTCAGTTTGTATACAATGCATTGCTTTATTGATTTATTCAGATTCATTTTCTTTTAATATAATATAATATAATATAATATAATATAATATAATATAATATAATATAATATAATATAATATAATATAATATAATATAATATAATATAATATAATATAATATAATTTATTATAATTTATTATAATATACATTCAATATACACTACCTGACAAAAGTCATCGATCCCAGTTGTAACAGCAACAAATAATCACTTGACTTCACATTGATCATTTGGAAAAGTGGCAGAATTTTCAAACAAATCATCTGTTGGACCCAAGATTCTCATAGAAATAAGTCAAGTTTGGTGAAAGAAAAATCATGGTTTGGGGTTACATTCAGTATGGAGGCATGCGAGAGGTCCTCAAAGTGGATAGCAACATCAACAGCCTAAGGTATCAAGACATTTGTACAGCCCATTACATTACAAACAACAGGAGAGGGCAAATTATTCAGCAGGAAGGTCAAGAAAGAAGGCCAGGGTGCTTCAGGATTGGCCAGCCCAGTCACCAGACAGTAACATTATTGAGCATATCTGGGGTAAGATGAAGGAGGAGGCATTGAAGATGAATCCAAAGAATCTTGATGAACTCTGGGTGGGAGTCCTCAAAGAATGCTTTCTTTGCTATTCCAGATGACTTTATTAAGTTATTTGAGTAATTGCAGAGATGTATGGATGCAGTCGTCCAAGCTCATGGGAGTCATACACAATATTAATTCTTTTTCCACTGCACCATGACTTTATATTCCATACTGTACATTATTTCTTTTAAGTGACAAGTCTTATTGTCTAAGCGAGTCAGACCTTACCTAAATAAATAATAAAAAATCAAGGCATGATCATATTTTATTCTGGTAAAATAAACGTAATCTAGAGACCATTGCTTTTCAAATAAGCCACTTCTGATACCAAATGATCAACCAGAAGTCAAGTTATTATTTTTGGTTCCTAAAACTTGGATAGGCGACAAGACTTTAGGCAGGTGTATAGTAACGCATTGGTTATGTTATA
Organism: Danio aesculapii; assembly: GCF_903798145.1. NCBI lineage: Eukaryota > Metazoa > Chordata > Actinopteri > Cypriniformes > Danionidae > Danio > Danio aesculapii. The sequence goes on from NC_079451.1 coordinate 35,814,671, forward strand.
GTTTATTTTCTTTTAAGAAATCAGTATCTTGTGTACAGCCAAAATGTACAGTATTCTATGGTAATGTACTACAGTAATGTGTACAGTATTCTGTAGTAATTTGATATATAATGTATTTTTCCAACATAATAATCAATTTTATGATGAACAGATATTTTGAGCTTTGTATTAACACGGTTTGTATATATTTAAAGATACTGAATGACCAAACAAAATAATGCAATGCAATATTCATGTTTTATTTTTTTCTTCTTGTTTTACGGTTGTTAACCAGTATAATTCATATATTTTAGTAATATTTAAATTATTCATATTTTAAATAGTTTAAACCAATTAAGTGTTATTAGAAATGGTAAGTTATCAGCTGAGTCCTCAATTTAAGATATGAATATAAAATAATGTAAATTTATACCTAATGTTTCAATTTAAATTGAGTTTACTGGTATTTTTATATAACTTTTTATATATTTTGCTTTTATTTCAAGGTAATTGTATTGTTTCTTTTCATGGGTTTAGTTTTTGTTTACTTTAGCAGCCCTCGTTAGCAGTGCTTCATATGGTGTATTTTTGCTCATATCACGTCCAAACTATACATGTACTATTTTTTCCCCATAGGAGATCAAGCCACTGTATTTTTTATGTCTACACACAATCACACTTTTTTTCCTTTGCAAATGAGCAGATCTAACACAAATCAGTTTACAATTAATGCCTCATTTGGGGTCTGTGAAAGCACACTCTCGGGCTCCGCAGTGGCTACAGGCGAGGATGAGAGTGGTGTAACGCAATCCCCCTAAGGTATTTTTGATCTGGAAATTGAGTTAAATTGGCCAGCAGTTGAAAGCAGATGAATGCGAGCCATGTCTGAAATGGAGCATAATGTGAATGCAGATGGAAAATAAAAAATGCAGATGCCCTGGAAGGTCATTCCGATCAGAGTGCATTGATCCTCATGGTTCAGATTAGGAAACTCAGACACATAAACAGGGAGGAAACTGACTCTTCCTCGTGGGTTTTGCTCAAAATGGCTTGAATTTCAGTCACTTCCCAGTACTTTTTTTTTTTTATTCAATCTTGTTAACCTTGACATTGATTGGTACATATATACTTTCACTCTGGCCACTTGAAAGCAGTTGATGTTAAAGGCATAGTTCTTCCAAAAATGAATGAGTTCTATCCAAGATTGTGGTGATTTTTATTTTATTTTTTGTAAGTAGAATAATATACATTACCTGACAAAAGTCTTGTCGCCTATCCAAGTTTTAGGAACAACAAATAATAACTTGACTTCTAGTTGATCATTTGGTATCAGAAGTGGCTTATATGAAAAGCAATGGCCTCTAGATTACGCTTATTTACTCAGGCTGTTGATGTTGCCATCCACTCTGCAGATCTCTCGCATGCCCCCATACTGAGTTTAACCCCAAACCATGATTTTTCCTTTACCAAACTTGACTGCTTTATGTGAGAATCTTGGATCAATGTGGGTTCCAATACATGCAGTTCAACTGATGATCTATCAAACAAAATCTACCTTCTGCCACTTTTCCAAATGGTCAACTAAAAGTCAAGTCATTATTTGTTTCTGTTACAAGTGGGATTGACGACAAGACTTATGTCAGGTAGTGCATATGATATATATGAAAGTGTGGTGATTCATAGCTTCCAAGTCAACATCTACTAAACTTTTTTTAGAGTACAAAAACATACAAGCAAAACAAAGTTAGTGCAAATATCAGATGATGAAATGTTGATACACATAATGTACATGAAGGTAAAATTGTTAACCTTCTGTGAGAATAGTTTTTCAAATATTTCCCAAGTGCTGTTTAATGAAGCAAGCATTTCTGGTTATTTTGTAACCTCAGTACTAATATCAGTAAAATATTATGTACTGTTATCAGGGCAAAGAAAAAAATGAGTAGTTATTATAAATTATTTATTGAAAATATTATGCTTAAAATTGGGTTGAAAATTCTCTTTTCATCTCTTAATTTATTTTATATTGGATCTGTTTTGGTTTTCTGTTCTGTTTCTGTTTTTGTTAAAGAAAAACACTGTCAAAGTGTTATAGCCATTGACTTTAATTGCTAAGAATCACCAAAAAAAAAAAAGATAAATAAATAAAAAAAGCATCTACACCTTGAATGACCTGCGTAAATCAACAAAAAAATTTCATTTTTGGGTGAACAATCCCTGTAATGTGTTCTAGCTAATGATAATGGTTGCAAAGCCTCCCCGGTGATCTTCTTGGCAAATCACAAAGGACTGCCAAAAAAGCTCAGCTCGTATTGAAGAAATCTGGCAGCCGCAGGGCACAAATTTGCATTATTTTGTCCAGCCACATGTTTTAATCTGTGACAGGCTCGCCACTCAGTCCAGACCTTCCCCACATGACCCACTTTCCGCACAGCATATGCTGTCAAGCGAGATGTGCAGATTTATGAGGAAAAAATCAGAAGCGCGCTGGCTAAATAAACTGTCCGATCTCCCCGATGGCACAGATGAAAGACACAGGTGCCTCATCTAAGTGCGTGAGACCATTTCTATTGGTTTTTCTTTCTTATTTTCACGTAAGACTCTATATTTACAGAGCGGCTCGGGGAGAGCGAGACTGAAAGTATTATTTCCAAAAGTACTTCATTGTGTCACTTTGCATTCACCTCACGAAGATGGTAATTGTATGTTCTGCGGGAAAAAAAATTGCAGTCTGTCTGCCTGCCTCCCCTGCAATTCAGTAACCGGGGATCTGTACAGAAATCAGACTGGAAATGTGTTCATTTGGAGTGACCTCCCCCTCGAGCTGTACCTTCAGATGAGGTGAGAGGAGCCGTGTTATTACAGCTCAAAAAAAAAAAAATCAAAAATCAAGCACTGTCCTAAAAAAATACAACTACTTTTTCATTTTCTAACACCTCTGCGTATGCTGGTGTTTTATCTGTTTCTTGTTTCAATATGATATTAATAATTAGCTGGTGATTGATTAAATAGTTCAGTTTAAGTACATGAACTGCTAATTAATATAAATACTGTAGCTGGTGAAAAAAGTTCTCAATTAAGGTTATATAGAGTGCATATGTAATAGTACATATTTTGAATGTCTCTCTTATCTGACCCATTACTTTCAGGTTTTGGTGTCTCTTCTAATGTTCTGATGAGTTGATTCATGTGTGTTTGATTAGGGAGAGGCTGAAAATGTGTTCTGTTGGTGTACCTTCAGGAACAGGGTTGGATAACACTGATATGGAGAGTGCATTTCATGACTTTTTATAGTACCTACAGTACATAGTTTAAAAGTTTAGGGCCAGTAAGATTTGCCGTGACACTTTCAGTCATTTTATTAAAATATATATTTTTAAATAATTGTAATTATTATACAAATGTGGAAAAATGTCCTCAAATTAAGAATCTGTAATGAATAAATGAATGAATGAATGAATGAATGAATGGCAGTATTATATTTGTGATCAAATAAATATTTTCCACTTTTCAGGTTTTAATTATTGTAATGAGACAATAGATAGCATGAATAACTGTGAGCAACATACAGTGCATCCGGAAAGTAGTCATAGCGCTTACCTTTTTCCACATTTTTTTATGTTAATATAACAACACTATCAAATTATACCTTAAGGTAAAATGTTACTAAAATGTTTATGTTAAACAGTTTGGGCAGTACTGAATTAGATTACTTTCTTTCGGTGTAAACAAACAGCTAAAAATGATTATTTTTTCCATTTTTACTCTCATGAACTCTGCTTGTCTCATCACAGTGCTCTGTCTTAAAATAATATCCCAATGATCTAATAATGCTGCATATAGTGGTCTATAAAAAAACTATAAAGCAATATATGTTCCTTTTTCAGTGTTGTAAATACAAATTCACTTACAGAGGGATTTATTCAGCTTTGATTTATAGATGCCTCACAGAGAAAGATAAGTGCACTTGTCTGTTTCGCCGAGGTTGCTTGTGGCCAGCGGGCTTCAAATCCATATTATATTCAGCAATTCACTAGACCCATGTTTCCAAACTCCTTCTCCACAGGATTTACCCCAAAACCAACCCTCAGAGTTTTATTAATGCATTAGTGTCTGGGGAAAATGCAATGAAATTTTTGTGTTCTGTAAATTTCTTTCCATTTACTCTGAGAATTTAAGAAAGATGCTTTTATTAAATGTCAATCTAAACTGAAAGAGAGAAAACTAAGGAACCATTTAGGGTCTGTTCACACTTGGCAGGTTTGGTTTGATTAAAGCAAGCTCATGCAATTGTTTTTTTAGAGGGGTTTAATTGAATAATTGTTAATGCTGCCTTTGTCCATGTGGAGTGAAATGCATCCCTATGCTAACAAAAATCCCAACAAATTTTGAGAGGATCACATGCTTATGATTGATCATGGCTGGTCCCGCATCAGATGAATACTAAACTCACTTTAAATAACCATAGTTTTCCTCTTCAGTCATCTTCATCTTGAAGAATCCCCCCTTCCACCCCTACTCCTCCGCTTTCTTTTGATAGGGCGGCATGGTGGCCCAGTGCTTAGCAATGTTGTCTCACAGCAAGAAGGTCACTGTTTCGAGCACTTACCGGGCCAGTCGGCATTTCTTTGCAAAGTTTGCATGTTCTCCTCGTGCTCGTGTGAGTTTTCCCTGGTTTTCTGGAGTTCCCGAGACCTACCTGAGCTCAAACTCCTCTCTCGCCCTTCAAACGGGAGGGAGCCCCGGGCTTGAGGATATTCTGAGACAGCATGCCAAACATGCTTTAATATCAATCATCAGCTGTAATATTGAAACAAAAAAAAAGCAATTTGACAGAAATGCAACATGGACAAAAAAATGCAATCAAAACAAAAACAAGACTTAATAAATTACTTCATACAATCTAGATTGTGTCGAAGCCACTTTTATTAAAAAAATATTATAACAATAGTTCAGTTTCTGGTACATAGATTGGAAATAAAAGTTTAGCACAACTAAAATAGGAGAGCAAGCCTAATCAAAAAAAGTAATAAAACCCTTAAAGATAACTTCGAACTTTCACTGCTGAAAGTCCAGACACTGAAGAGCAAATTCATCGATGCGCAGCTCCACAAGTCCCAAACAAGCAAGCCAGTGGCGACAGTGGTGAGGAACAAACTTCACCCATTGATGAAAGTGAAGGAGAAAAAAAGGGATTTTACGGCATTGTTATTATGTGTGTTTTTAATTTTATTATGATTAAAAAAAATCTGTAGAGAAGTCTGAAAATTTGAGTCTGGAAAAAAATGGAAAACGTAAAATGTAACAGCACCATAAAAGTGCTCAAGAATACATGTTTTTTTTTTTTTCCTCTCTCTCTCATCATAGTTGCAATGATGCCCAATATAGATCTGCAGACATTGGAAACTCATCTTCTTGCAACAGATCTGTGTGACAGAGAAATTCCTGGTTTTACACATTTCAGAAACTCTTTGTGAGTTGTCAAATGCTAAAAATAAATTTGCATGTATACGCATAAGTATGTTTGTATACATAAAAAGTAAGTAGCACACAATATTGGGTGAACCAGTGAGTAAATATATCATTCTTTATTTTGTTACAGATCAGTTTGCACAAACTCAGTTTGTTTTTGTTGGGTCTTTGTTTGCACCTCATATTAAGATGCATAATACAGGTGTAAACAAGATCTGAAATGTTTTGACAACTTTCAACAACTTCCAGTGGCAGGGCTCCAGATTGTGATCAAAATATGAATGTGCAACAATTTTTTTTTCAGAATGTGCGAGTTATAATTTGACAAGATTGCATTTGTGTGAGCTCACAAGTACCTTCAAGTACATACCAGCTTTAGCCTTACCCAAAAATGTTGACTTTTTGACATTTGACAGAAATGTGAAATATTTTTTTATTTATTTATTTATTTTTTTATATAGTTTGTTCGTCTGTTTTAGGCTGCTTTGACACAATCTACACTGCAAGAAGTGCTATAGAAATAAAGATTGATTTAACTGAATTATCATCGATTGTGAAACTAAAAATGAACATTGGAATGCGGTAAATTTTGGAATTACTCGCTTATTTTCCATGGGGTTAGTCCTGAATTTATCAAGGGTCATCACAGAGGAACGAACCAGCATTTACTCTGGCATATGTTTTATGTACACTGTAAAAAATGTCCAGATTTTCACAACATGTTACTGTAATTTTTCACAGTAAATTACATTAGTATCACTTTACAGAATTTAAATGTAAAAATTCACAGTAATGTGCTGTATTCATAATTTTATGTGAAATTAGGGCAGGCATCATGATTAAAGCAAATTACTGTAAAAAGGGCAGTATCTTTCGCATTTTGGTTATAGGAATTAATTATTTTTTTTTTTCATTTAATATAGGCATTAAAACAAATACTTTTATACTAGTATTGGCACTTTTTTAATGTTATTGCAGCCCCAAAAACAATTTGCTTACATCTTCAAAAATAACAAAGAAAATCCTCCTGTTTTGAAACAACATTAATGTCATAGTAAATTTTCATTTTTGGGTGCACTGCACCTTTATTAAGTTTTATAAGGATAATATGGAAATATAAAATAATTTTTAATGAACATAACTTAGCCAAAAACGTAATAAACTTGGACAAAAGTAATTGATTCATAAAACCAAAAACTATTAAACACCCAAAATGATTTCAAAGTCAGGGTAAATGTCACAATGAATAGCCGAGGAAAACCTGCCTCACAGTAAAATATAGTTAACTCTACAAGATAATACTGTGAAATCACAGTAATGGTCTTTACTATCTACTGTGAAGTTACATAAGTCTGTAATTTCACAGTAATTTAATGTAACAAAATCACAGTAAATTACTGTGAACTACCTCACAGTAATTTGCTGTGAATTCACATATAGTATTTTACTGTGAAAGTAATGCGATTATTAGCCAGTAATTTACTGTCAATTTAAGGTAAATTTTTTTACAGTGTAGCGGATGCCCTTCCTACCAGGAATTACATTGTATAAAATTTAAGAGATCAACAACTGACATATGTGCAGGTGCGGAGAGGGAGGAACGAGTGAGTAAAACTGAATGAATAAAAACATTTATTTCAGTTTACATTACACCATGCAATATAATTCCAAAGTGAAAGATGGAATAGCCAATACATACCCACAGACTCCCCCTAATAATAATTTGATAATTTTGAATTGAAACACCAGCCTCCAATTTGTCTCCTGTATTTATTGTTATCCAATTGACCAACGCAGATCTTAAAACCTAAAGTGTAAAAAGGATAGTAAAAGAACTCTGCATGTTTGAGCATATATGCTAGCCATTGGACCAAAGGTACCAATTCTCTTTACAGGACTAAAATATATATATATATATATATATATATATTTTTTTTTTTTTTCTCTGAATGCTTGTGTAAGACTATAAAGTCATTTCTGTCAGGAGTTAAGAGGGAAGTTTGACTGGTACTTTTGCCAAATCCATTTGTCCAGTGATTAAATGCTAAAATCTGCTGAACTAGTAGGGTTTCAACGAGTCAGAGCGTGGCTTTGTCTAGGGATAATTTGAGATAACTACAGCTGAGTGTTCTCAGAGGGAAAAGGCATGTTTACAGCATGCTGTGAAGCCCCTGAATGTCTTTTCCTTTCCTTTCATTTCTGAAGTAATGCATGTGATTTGAGCCCTGCTGAGATTTTAAGACCTGTGGGGGAAAAAAGTTTTAAGTGTTCTGGAACTGAATTTCCCACGATCCACAGTAGGAGACATCAGTCTAAGAACACCCTAACAATCCCAGTGGCCATCAGACAGGTTAAAATGACCTACTCGTATTATCCACTCAAATGGCCAACAATTAGGCTAAAAGAGGAAACCTTCAGTTTGCAGCTCTCAATGTCGAATCTCCCCTCCAGTGGACTGAAGGAAAAAAAAAAAAAGCTTCTGACGGCTGGAAAGAAAAGTTGCAGCAGATAAACCTGAAGAGTTCTTTTTGATATTTGAGGCTTAAAGTCCAGAGGCTTCACTTCTCAGAGTTCGATTCTCCGGTTGTTTTATTTCGCCTTTTCCTTTTGTAGAGAAAAAGAAACGAAAAAAAAAAAAAAAACTTGTGATTTCTTTTTCTGTAGCTGGGAGCCTGGATGGCTGATAATCAAGAAATGCTGTGGACTGGCTCTATCATTGATTTTCAGGGAGTCGCTCCAAAGGTGTTGCGAAATGCATGATCCAGGGTAGTGCAACTGAAGACCTACAAATCCGTCTTTTAAAGTTATTGTGTCAAAGTCAAAGAGAAGAGAGATGAAAGCAGTTAAGGATCGCAGGGAAGTCTAACTGTGAAGCTCCTTGGCCAATTCAAACAGGTCACGGCTGAGTAAAACGGATTCGTGTTAGCGAGTGGGAATGTTGTTGGCTTTGCCCACATGCATAAAATGTATCTACGACATGAAATAAGGACATTTCACATGTACACTTTCATTGTTCTTTGTTTACACCTGGTATTAAGATATGTTTTGGTCAATTGGATCACAAGTAAATTAGAAAGAGGCATTTTATTTACACTTGGTGTTTTAATCCATCTCTTTCATCCACTTTCGATTTCTCTGATGGGAGAGTCTGTGGATTGATAGATGGAAGCAGTTTCGGACTTCAGCTATTTTGGTTGTTGTACAGGCGTTAACAAGAGGCAATTAATCTTAGTAGACCAGCAATTGGAAGGTTGGATGATTTTCATCACATGTCAGAAATTTTGTTCACCAATTGTGGCAGTACAGCACTAAGCTACTAATCATATCAGTACTGGTGGCGACAGCGAATCACAAAAGAAATATTGGTTTGGATCACATTACGTTAATCAGACCATTTTACTGATCAGCAAGAAAGCAGAGGAGACACATATTATTTGCTTTCCATTTGTTACATGAAGTACATCAATTAACTTTTTTTAATATAAATCTAACTTGAAGGATCTATAATTTTATCACAATTAAAATAAAAAATCCTCTATGAAATCATTTTTAAATTAAAATATTAAAGTTTAAGTTGTGAAAAACAGCCTAACATTTTATTTTCAAAAAGACAAGGATGTCTCAGGGTAAAGAGTAGACCAGCAGCAGTTGAGCATCATTATAAGTTATAATGTCATTATTAGCAGTTGAACGTCATTATAAAAGTGAACTTTTTTCAGTTTTCTTAATAATTCCAGTCAAGTTTTTATGTTTTTGTTACAATTTTGTGCTGTCAATTTTGTGTTGACTGCGGCCTCCTGGAGGGCCGCAGCTCTGCACAGTTTAGCTTTACCCTAATTAAACACATGCACCTGATCAAACTAATGGAGACCTTCAGGCTTGTTTGAAACCTACAGGTGAACGTGTTGAAGCAGGGTAGGAACTAAATTGTACAGGGCTGCGGCCCTCCAGGAACTGGATTTGACACCTGTGATCTAAAAGAATGTTTGGCAGAATTAAATAGTTTAAGCACATGTTCAAGACAAGCAAGCGTGTATGATATTTCGTTGAAGCCCTGAGAAATCCTGACAGCTTGTACAGTACATAGACAGCTGGTTCAAGATCGTCTTTACAGAATGATACAAGCAGAGTCCAGCTCATGTTTGTGAAGAATGCACAATTCATGCTATCTATTAAAGCTTACCACTGTATATCACTAGCCTACATGTGTCTCTTCATTGGTGGCCTTTTTTCTGCATCAGGAAACCACATGAATGCGGAACCATTGGTCAACTGCAATCCATTGCACTCCTAGTACCTGCGCAAACACAGAACTGAACCAATCAAAACAGCTTAAACAAATGTGTTAACAATAATGCAGTCAGGGATGGGCAAAAATATGTTGAAATGTATTTTAAAATAAAATACCAAATACCTCTGTTTTACATCTGTTTTACATTACATATATCAAAATAAACTACAAAATACAGCAGCCACAAAATGTATCAAAATAAAATAATGTATTTTGAAAATATTACAAAATACTTTTACAAGGGAGCATGACAATCTTTCACAAACATTCTATCAATAGGCCTATTGGATCAATCCCTTCACCATTAAACAGGTTTAGGGAAGTAAACAATGATTAATAACAACAGCCTGTCTCTGAGCAAGTTTAAGTCAGCTTCTCTGCACCTCATCACCTCTACTGTATAAAATATGTAAAATAAAAAATGTACGTTTTATTCATAAAACATGTTTTTCTCTTTGGCTTTAGTATAGATTTTGTACAAATTTCATACAGAAAGTCCAGTCTTGAAGATGATCTCTTTAATCTCTGTAAAAACCTTTTAATGCAGGTAATGAGTTGGAATATAGTACTAAATCTCTTGAATGTGAAAATTGCCACCATCTCTTAAACGTATGTACTCAATCTTATGTACTCAATGTAAAATTACGATTTATGAAAACTACTAAAATTTAAATTTCCATAAATCATGTTTTTATGCAATTGTACTCTTCAAAAACATAATATAAACTGCAAGATCTCAAAAAATTTGACCAGTAGACTAAAACATAATTTAATATTTTTGTCTCATGCTGATTAACTATGTCAAAGTTTGTAATTAACTTTAAAGAGCACCTGTAAATCAGCTACTGCCAATTGAAACAGCCAATTTATTTCTGTAGGTATCGCCACTGTAGGACTTTCTGACCTGCTCCCGAATTTACCCCTGCTATTTGTCTGTTACTTTCTTTATATGTGATGC
>NC_079451.1:35830370-35922870 GCF_903798145.1 Danio aesculapii
TAAACTTAAATTTGTATTTAATATTTCTCTATAACATATACATTTGGGTATACTAGTTTTTGGACCATTATCGGGAGTTATTTTGTTAGATTAGCTCCAGATTTGGCTTCAGTACTGACTAATGTAATGTATATGCACAAATATAATATTGTAAAGCTTTCTTTTAAAAATATGAATTTAAAAGATAGATTTGTGAGGGGTTCACTTATATATGCTGAGCACTGTATGTATTGTATGCACTGTATGCATTATATTATGTTTAATGTTTTAAAATGCTATTTGTTTTTTGTTTATTTACACTTTAGAAATTGCATTATGAGACCATGATTTCTTATCTGGCTGTTTTTGATACTAAAATGTTTATTTTGGCGCTTAACATTTAGTTTGAATATACTTTTTAGTATTGAATATATTGTCAGTGTTAGTCATGTAAACAAATGACACTGTAATTAGCTTGATTTGTTTACAAAAGTGAGTAAGCCCATTGTTTAAAAGCAATTACTTGACTTTACTCAACAAAAGTGAAGAAACATGTTGCCTTAAAATTATTAAGTAAATGAATTATGTGCATAATTATAAAAATGTATTTAAGTCAGCTTAACCATTTCAAGTTACATTGGATTTACTCACTTTTTAAAGTAAAGTCAGCTTGATGCTTTTGAGGCAATGGATTTACTCACTTTTTTAAGTAAACCATCGTACAGCTTATTAGAATATACTCTCACAGTCTCTAGGTTCATAAAAAAAGAGCAATAAGCAGACAGTACTTTTTTGATGATGGACTGATGTCTCTAAATATTATTTCTTATACAAAACAGTGTTCTAGATCACTAAAAATATCACGAAAAGTCACGTTGTTAAACTGCAGAGTTCAATTGTCAACATTAAAAGTTATCAGAGCAGAGGTCAAAGTCTCATAATGCAAATTCAACTGCATACATAAACAGAAACAGCAGTGAACCACAAACTAAAGACCACTGTTAATTAACTGATTAGTTTTCCACTTTGGTTGATTATTGAACGGATCACTGCTTATGAACAGACCAGTTAAATGAAGTTTTATTTTGAATGAATCAGTGTTTTTGACAGTCACTTGTAGCTAAATAGTAGTGCATAAATAAACAAATAGCAAAAATCATTGATACACCATTTCTCTGTTGAAAAAGTATATCGATTAGTACTTACAGAACTGGAATATTCCACTTTGTTCTGACTATTTCCTAGTGGGAATTTTTAGTTTATACTCTAAGCCAAATGCATGCATCTCATTAGCATTTTATTTTTTTCAATTGTGATTTGAATTAGTGACTCGGAAGTATGAGTTGTGTTTTTAACGAGATGTAGCCCACATAATCGGATTGCCCCCTCCGGGTAATGGTGATCTAATTACCAATAAAGTGTAATGAACCATCAGAGTGTAGATGATTTTGTGATGGCTTGACTTTCTCCTTCAGTTTTCCGGTTGCGTCGGAGAGAAGATGCAGCGGCGCATGCCATTTGCGCCACATTTCCCCCTGAAATAAGCTCCTTCTCATTCTGTTGACAAAGCAGATTAGAAAATTGGGGGGGAAATAGCACAGCATTGCTTCGGACTGCAGAACGGATCTTCGTAAATAACATCTAGTGGACTTCGGCTCAAGGTGGAGTAGTTTTTCGAGGGCTGTTTAGAGAGCATTCTGACTGATCAGCATCAGACGCAGACCAAACACAAACGTCTTTGTCTTGTGACCTCCGTGAGGATGTGGCTGCTCATATTCTGCTCACATGACAGATCATACTCGACGTGATAAGCAGCTGCCTTCTTTTTATTTCTCTGTATATTTGTGTGTGTGTGTGTGTGTTTTTATATACAGGATCTGCTACAATTGCTATGATGCATTCGATCCTTTTAACTTGTGTCCTGTATGTTAATATTTATGCTCTCAAGGTCTATGTATATAACAGAAAGATGAAAAATTGTATTAGACGCTGCAGTAAAGTGCTTTGCGCCAAAGTCTTTTGTTTGTTAGCCGTAGACCATAAATCATTATCTGAAAATGTCTCACATTCAAGAGCTTTGGACCTTCATCCTTTTTTCTTTTTGTTTTAAAAAGGAGGAAAACAGAGCAGCGCTGCCCTTGAAACACTATTCCTTTACCTACACCGCATTGAAGGCCATTCAATCTCAAACTCACCATGTGTGTATGTGTGTGTTTTTTTCTTTTCAGTTATGTGTTTGTACTTCAAAAGGAAACTTTGACTGTTGACAGTTATTTCATATTTCACAGCACGAGGCCATGCGATTTCTGGCCTCAAGTTGTTTTTCGTTGTCGTATAGGAGTGTCAGTGTAGCAAGTTTTGAGTTATTTACATTAGTGATTTGCAATTACTATGACAGAATGACAAAAGTAGCCTAAGTTTTAAATGTCATTCATTGCCTATAGATATATTCACCTCCAGTAAATTTCTTTTTCTTTTTCAAATATTTCCCAAATTATGTTTAACTGAGCAAGAAAATTTTCACAGTATTTCCGATTATATTTTTTCTTTTGAAGAAAGGCTTATTTGTTTTATTTTGGCTAAAAATAAAAGCAGTTGTAAGTTAAGTACCATTTTAAGTTCAATATTATTAGGCCTCTTAAGCATTTTTTTTTGGATTGTCTACAGAACAAACATTATACAATGACTATACAATGACCTAGTTAAGCCTTTAAATTAATTATACTTTACACTGAATACTAGTGTCTTGAAAAGTATCTAGTAAAATAATATCTACTGTCTTCATGGCAAAGATAAAAAAAAATCAGTTATTAGAAATGAGTTATTAAAACTATTAGAAATGTTCTGAAGAAATTCTTCTTTCGATTAAACAGAAATTGAGGGGAAAATATACAGGGGCTAATAATTCTGACTTCAAATATCTATATATTGTGTTATAGGCAGTGCGAATAACCTTATTTGGAAATGTTTTCTCTGTGCTTGTATATTTTTGAACCCTCAGATTCCAGATTTTCTAATAGTTAGAAAATTACAGATGGCACATTTTTTGAACTCTTTGAAATAATCTGTATAAAAACATATTGTCAAAAAACTCAAAGAGACAATGGGAATGTTTGGAGTGGTGACATACAAACAAAGCAGTGTTCTAATACTTTTTTTAACACTAATGTATTTTGCTGTTGACCTTATTTTTTTGCTGCTGTTTTTACTCAAAAAACAATGTAAAAGAAGAAGCAGAGCAATCAAGACTGGACTATATATATATATATATATATATATATATATATATATATATATATATATATATATATAATATATATATATATATATATATATAAGAGAATTTAACAAACAAAGTTCAATACCACAAACAACCCTTGCTGTATACAGCTCCATAGTTTTAATATGCTGCTCACTTTAAACTGTAGAAACCGTAAATTGGTAGCGTTGTCAGAATGTTTCATGGACCAGTGTCCAGAAGTGGATCTCGGTCTCCCGTTTAAGGGCCCTTTCTTAAGCTACAGTAAAAATGTAGGGTTTGATTGATTAATGACATATCATGAGACAACGATTTACTTTGGCCAAAACCAATTCTATTTTTATACCCCTACCCCTTTACCTTCCCGCTGACCCTTGAAACAGAGTGTGAAGGGGAAACCCTTTAAAATTTACCCCTAAGAAATTGGACACCACTACAGCACCTGCACACTCATCATATGTCATCGCGATCTTTTGCTTCAAATGAGATCGATGATCGCTTCTGCTTATTCCAGTTGTGTTATTATTTGGTATTTATCTTTAGGAAATCACTAAAGGCAATGATATCATGTAATCATAACGATATAATATGGCAATAAGATAGTAACTGTACTGTGCATTTACACAGTGGTCATATTCATCTACGTATGCAAACACACGAAAACAACATAAACATTATAGCAGACATAGTAACATAAATAACTGTAAAAAGCTCATTCCCAGCTACTAGACTTTTCTGACAGGGTATTCGAGTGTCATTAAATGTCAGAAGTGTAAGTATGTTGTGGGACTACTATACAGGAGTTATTATTAGGTATTATAGAATATTATAAGCTAAATTTAGCAGTTTTTATTCTAGTATTTTTTAAGCATGATGGTAAAACACGAACGCCATTATGAATATATTAAAACGTGCTTGTTTGTTGTACAAATTCGTAATAACGACAAAAGAGTACTAATTTGTGCCTCTCCTGACTTCCGTGTGCAGTCATGCTGTCATTGTAGATAGTGTTTTCTGTGAAATATTTGTACCCCTTGGTTTTGAGTGTGGTCCTGAAAAATCTCTGTTTCAAGGGCTAACTAGGACTTCCCTTTAGCCCTACGCCTTCAAGCTAAAGTCAAAACCCGTACCCCTTCACGTGAACGCACAAAACGAGGGGGAAGGGTAAGGCTTTTACTCTAATATTTAAAAAATGAAGCATCTGAAATGTTGTTTAACTTTCAGTTTTAAAATGGAGAAAAAGCGTCTGTTCCTTTATCTAAACCACATTGAAAGCCATTCAATCTCAAACTCCCGATGTGTTTTTATGTGTCATTTTAATTTCTCCTTCAGTTGTGTATTTGTACATCAAAAGGAAACGTTGACTCGATTTACCGTCAGCAAAAGTTATTTCATATAAGTTCTGGCCCCATGTTGTTTTGGGTTGTCGTATAAGAGTGTCGATGAAGCAGCTTCTGGGTAGATTAAGTATTGTCTGGCAGCTGTCTGTGTTTTGTGGACCCGATAGCCTTGGCAGGCAAATCAGCAGCTAGCAGTGAATTAAAGAGCGCTTTCTGCCTCATCAACATGTTTGATATCTCTATAAACTACTCTGGAAACACAGCAGCTCTTCAACACAGATGTCCCACGGACACCGGGCTCCCTCGAGATTTTGCCTGTATCAGCAAACCTAATTGAAAGGCTGCTGGAAATTGAAAATCTTCTGTCGGTGGTTTAAGTAGCAATGAGCGACTTAAAGGACTAATTGTAGTCGGTTTGTTCAGGTTCAGTTGTTTGTAGACTGGATGGATGTTGTGCTGTTTAAAGGCATCTTCCTTCATGCTGCTTTAATTAGTGCAGCAAACAAAACACCATAAACAATGCTTCACTCTCTCCGTTATCTGAAATGAACGTGTTTTATTATGCTATAAATGCACTAATAATGCAAAAAAGAATTAAAACCTTATTGTTGCACAATTATCATAATGTATTGTGCTTTAAAACATGTGCCGCATTGCAAATTTGTTTCGGTTTTGTTTTTTGCAGCTTTTTCATTTTCTGTTAAATGTATCCTTTAGCTATGGGATTTTAAAAGTGTTTTTGTTACTTTCTACCTCCGTTCTTCAAAAAAGAGAAAGCTTAACATTCTGTGTAATTGTCTGTCTGCACTACAATGCTCTAATAATATAAAATTTACTCATTACAAATTGAAGGTATGTTACTCTAAATGTTCTAATAATACAATAATTAATTGTTATAATTATTTGTCAACAGATGCAAATATGCGTTTTTGCATTTTTTCATAAGGTACAGGTGTAATCAGAATTATTAGCGCCCCCCCCCCCACCCCTCTATGATTTTTTTTTTCTTTTTAAATATTTCCCAAATTGTATTTAACAGAGCAAGGAAATTTTCACAGTATGTCTGAACATATATTTGTCTTCTGGAGAAAGTATTATTTGTTTTATTTTGGCTAGAATAAAAGCAGTTTTTAATTTTTTTAAAAAACGATTTTAGGGTCAAAATTATTAACCCCTTTAAGCCAAATTTTTTTTTTTTTGATAGTCTACAGAACAAACCATCGTTATACAATAACTTGCCTAATTTCTCTATAGTTAACCTAATTAACCTAGTTAAGCTTTTAAATGTCACTTTCTTTTGGGCTTGCTTAGTCCCTTTCACCACAGTGAAATGAGCCGCAAACTTAGCCAGCAACTGTTTTACGCAGCAGATGCCCTTCCAGCTGCGAAACATATAGAAAACATCCATACACACCCATTCACACACATACACTACGGCCGAATTAGCTTACCCAATTCACTTATACCACATGTTTTTGCATTTGTGGGGGAAACCGACAGGCTCATGCAATTTATGCCTATACAGTACAAATGCATTTCTTAATAAATAACCTACTATAAATTAAAAGCATTAATGTATGCTTTTGTAAGCTTTGGAGACATAACGTAGATTCCACTTTTAAATAATAGGTCCCCTATAGCTTTCGTCATGAGCCATGGCTGTTCAAAACGTCGTAAATGTTTTCAAAGAGCACTGCGAAGGGAGCGCAATTGTCAATATGAAGATCGATTAAACTGAACTGTAAAAAATACTGTGAAAGCAAATTAAGAGAGATGATTTTAATGTTTTTTTTAATCATTCCAAGTTAATATGTTGGAACGTTCGAAAGGAATAGGACATAGGGGGGATAACTGGGAATAAAACACAACAAGGAACTATGCTTAACTATAGCTCTAGAGGTGTAGTTGCAAGAGTACAAGTTTTGTACGGAGTTTGCGAATGTTCAGTTGTACGATGGATTTGGGAAACACCAATTCAACAAACTATGTTTGTAATGACAGAATTTGCAACCTTAGTTAGCTAACAAAGGTTTCCGAAAATGCTACCCGGTTTTGTTTCTGCAACTTGCTAATGTATGTCTCAGTCTTTTTTTTCCCCCAAAAAGATCTCACACTGTGTTGCAAACCTGCTTCTAATATTGAAAAAAACAATCAGATATGAAAATGGATCAGTTCCATTCCAAAAAACACAAACATGATGCTTCAATTTTATCTGTAATCTGAAATTAATCTGTATTATGCTATAAGAAGCTCTAATAATTCACCAAATAACCAAAACCTTCTTATTTAACAATTCACAGTATATATATATATACTCTGAAACATCTGCAGTGTCTTTTTTTGTGTTTGTTTTCTACAAATGGCTAACTTTCCATTAAATCTATACGAGTTTTTGTCTCTTTTTTTCCCACTTGTCAAACGGCACAGATTAAACTGAAAATAATGAAGTTGTTCCGAAAAAGATCCCACACTATTTAGCTTTGGACTTGAAAATATCGACCCATATATTGATGAAACAATCAGCTACGAAAAATTGTCACTTCCATTTTCTCTTTACTAGCAATTGAGGAGCGTCTGGTCTTATCAGCTCTCCGCAGACGGGCACTCGCAGGCCGAGGAGGTTCATCTTTTAGCCACTTATCAATTTGTCCAGGTGATACAGTGGGGCAAACCTCTTTACTTCTCAAACGGCAGAGGAGAGCAAGAACAGCACAATTGATGACTGTAATGATTGGAGTTTGCATTCAAAGCTCAGTCTGGCTATCAGAAGAGCCTGGCAGAATACAAATAAAGCCACGCTTCCTTTGGACCTATACTGAAAAAGTAAAACTACTGTGTCTTTCATTCAAAGTACATTTTAGATTTGATTAAATGGAAAATAGTTGTTTCTAATTATGATCTGATTTACCTTAAAGTATAAAATATAGTAATATTTTTACTTTAAACAAGCTGTTTTCATGTCATGTGACTACTTACTCGCCAGGTAGCATTTTGCCATGACTTGATTTACATGTGAAGATTGTCCGTGTGACCAAAGTAAATCTTGTTTAGACAAAGTAAGCAATTAAAAATCTTTATCATTTAATGTTATTTTAGTTTTTGTCTTAAAGGTTCAAGACACACTCAAGCACTTTTTTTAAAAAACTTTAACAGACTTGTGTGTGTTGAGCATCAGTTAAGACAACGTTAGCAGCTGTCAGGTTTAATTTTGGGGAAAACTGGACATTTTGCTCTTTTGTCAGCTAATTTCATCCTCCGGGTTTAAAATCATTTTTGGGGCAGGATCAAAATCGGTGACGTAGCGCAAATCTGCTAGTGGAGTGATGATGCGTCGGTGTCTCATTATTATTTTTTATTTATTAATTAATTTATTCATTTATTTTATTAATTAAAAAAAATAAATAAAATAGCAGCTGGAAGGTCATCCACTGTGTAAAACATGTGCTGGATAAATTGGCGGTTCCTTTCGCTGTTGCGACTTCTGATGAATAAAGGGACTAAGCCGAAGGAAAATGAGTGAATGAATAATCAGTGAATTGATTTTGTTGTCATGGCTGTTTATTTTTTACCTGAAAGGCTTATTAGAACGACACTTTATAATATTGTGATCAGGTTAATAGTGAAATAAATGAAGTTTATATATCTATTTTATTTATTTTATTTTTTTCTCTCTTTTTTTGCGGTTTATTTATTTAGCTTTTATTATCACTAAGTCATTAAGTGGCCCATTGTTTTAAACTCTTTCTGGCAATCAGTGTTTTACTTCAAATACACAATGAGTATAATTGTGTATTTGATGTGCCAATCATCATACACTGTGCCTACCAAAAGTTGTTTCAATGGGTGTTTTTAAATGAAATCTTAAAACAGAAACATTGTATTTTAATATAAGATATATTTAACATATAAATTATGTCAGTTAATTAAATAAAACATTTAGATATGAAAATATGAAATGGAAATTGTAGTCAACAAGTTGTAGAATTGTTATAAGATAAAATTATATATATATATATATATATATATATATATATATATATATATATATATATATATATATATATATATATATATATATATATATATATATTTTTATATAGAAAAAGGTATAATAACATGTTTTATTATATGCATAAATAGAGCAGTTGTTTAAATGTATTTCAAAGACATGATAATATTAATTTTATTAGGCCCATGATTGGTGTCATCTGTGTTTAGAGTAGCTAATACAATTTTTATTCATAGCTTAAATTAGATTTAATTTCATGATTTTTTTTACAATAATTATCAGATTTTTTTAGAAATATTTTTTATTTTATTTTTATTTTCATTGTTGTGTGTTTTGTCATTTGTATTGCTATATTTTAAATACATTTCTTTTAAAAAATTGTATTTAATACATTTTTTATGGTTCTTCTTGATTTATTTTTATTTTTTTTTATTAAATAAGTATTAAATACATATTCATTCTAAATGTTGAATATAAATAAATAAATAAATAAATAAATAAATAAATAAATAAATAAATAAATAAATGCATACATACATACATACATACATACATACATACATACACACATACAAATTACAGTATATGCAAGACAAAAAAGTATTCTTCTTTTCCTGTGCTTTGGTCATCTTTATTTGTCATTGACCTATACCTATGACCAAAAAATGACTCCCTATTTGCACGTTCTTCCTGTATGGACTGCTGACACAACGCTCAATATAGTGTGTGCGTGTTTGCGTGTGTGTGTGTGTAAGACTATTTCCTTTCATGTATCAAAAAACCAAGAGTTTATTCGTCCTTTTACCCTCCTGGATACGAAAGCATTGCAGTATTGGAATTGGAAGAGGGATGTGGTGGATGTGTGTGTGTGTGCGTGTGCGTGTGCGTGTGCGTGTGCGTGTGCGTGCGTGTGTGTGTGTGTGTATGAGTGAGAGCAATAGAGAGACACTTATAAACTCTTTGATGCTAAATGCAAAAGAGAGTTTCTGTGATCAAACACGTAATACAGCAGAAGAGGTTTTCACAAGCTAAAAGTGGCAGAGCGGTTAGATATTTCATCGCTCCGCGTGTGTTTAAATGTGTAAGTCTTTGGAAACAGATTTAGCAAATTGTTCTCTATGTGTTTTGACTCATTTTCGTCTCATTAATATTTAAGAAGAAGGCAGAGATATGTTTCTGTAGCTCTTTATTCCTGCAGGAAGACAGGCAGGGTTACAGTAACATACAATCCTCCTTCCTCCAAAGGCGCTCTCAGGGGTCTCGAAGTATCAATGGACACAAACACTTCATTAAAACCCCACCACACACTGACAAGATTATGAATATCTATCCATTAATGCATAAATGACCATATGCATATTATAAAGCCATGAATGAACTAGATGGTTTTGTTGTGGTTATGGAGGAAAAGCATGATATGGGGGCTAGTTAAAATTATATGTGAATTTAATCACAATTTTTATGGATTTTAAAGATCAATTTGACATCCATATTAATTTTTAAACAGCAGTATGATTAAAATGGCATGATTGAGTACAACATAATCGAGCAAAACCAAGGATGTTAAAAGGACTTTTTATTACCATGTTTTACAATGTGCCGCACGTGCTATTCTGTAAATTAATTGGTGTTAAATATATATCATTAAATATGGTTGGTAATTGTTTTAAAAACTGACTGTAAATGAATAACATAACAAATATCAATAAAAAGTGTTTCTGTAATAAGTTTTATGTGGGTGACTTTTCTGGAAAAAATTAAACAAACAAAATACATAAAACAAATACATAAGTACATAAATACGTAAAAAATAGATAAATAAACAATAAATAATAATAATAATAATAATTATTATAATAATAATTATTATTATTATTATTATTATTATTATTATTATTATTATTATTATTATTATTATTATTATTAACTTTACTAAGGGGTTACGTTTTTAATATGGTAGGCTTTTAATTAATTTTGTGGAAATCAGAATTTGAGGAACTGAATATATAAAGAATATTAGCATTCTAAATGTATTTATTATTGTTGTTATTATTAAATGTATTTATTTATAAAAATATTTATTAATAATCAAATATGTGTATGTGAATATAGGATTAATGAATCCGCATGTCATGTTGTGAATTAATTAAAGTGTAAGGTCAGTGTTTGTTTTAAAAACTGACTGTAAACTCATGATATTTTTCAACAAAAGTAGTGTTTCCGTAGTAATGGTAAGCTTATTTTGCTGAAAATATGCTTATTATTTTATGTATTTATTTATTTAGTTATTTATTTATTGTTAATTAATTTATTTATTTATTTGCTTTATTCGTTTAATTTTGTTCATTCATTTTATTTTTGTTTTGTTTGTTTGTTTTGGTTTGTTTCTTTGTTTCTTTGTTTGTTTTATTTATTTATTTATTTTATTTTTTATTTATTTATTTTTATTTATTTATTTATTTTATTTATTTATTTTTTTGTACAAAAAGGGTTCTGATTTCAATATTATCTGTAGGTTTCTATTTAATTTTGTATAATTCGGAATTTGAGAAACTGTAGAAATATTATTTTTGCATATATTTATATTTGTTAAATATCAAATATGTTCATGGAAGTTTTGAAATTTATATATTTATTTATTATTGGTGGTTAAATTTTAAATAACTTTTTATATTTATGACTACCAAGCCTGCATTTATTTGCTCAAATAAAATAAAATAAAATAAAATAAAATAAAATAAAATAAAATAAAATAAAATAAAATAAAATAAAATAAAATAAAATAAAATAACAGTTGGCACGGTGGCTCAGTGATTAGCACTGTTGCCTCATAGCAAGAAGGTCGCTGGTTCGAGTCCCAGAAGGGTCAATTGGCATTTCTGTGTGGAGTTTGCATGTTCTTCCCTTGTTCGTGTGGGTTTCCTCTGGGTGCTCCGGTTTTCCCCACAGTCCAAAGACATGCATTATAGGTGAATTGAATAAGCTAAATTGGTCGTAGTGTATGTGTGTGAATGAGTGTGTATGGGTGTTTCCCAGTATTGGGTTGCAGCTGGAAGGCCATCTGCTGTGGAAAAGCACTGTTCCAATTTACTATGACCTTTTATGTGAAGCTGCTTTGACACAATCTACATTGTAAAAACGCTATACAAATAAAGGTGAATTGAGTTTAATTGAATATGCTGGATCAGTTGGCGGTTCGTTTCACTGTGGTGACCCCTGATGAATAAAGGAACTAAGCAGAAGGGAAATGAATGAATGAATGAATGAATGAATGAATGAATGAATGAATGAATGAATGAATTATATAACATTTTAGAATTGCCCATTTATTTTTGTGATGGCAAACTCTATCCAAAGCTAATACAGGCTCCAGTGTCAAATGGTTGTTCAGAAATCATAATATGGTTATTGGATTCACGGTGATGCTTTTTAATAGATGACTAAAGCCGACATGTAAAATTAAAAACAATATCAACAAAGCTGGAAGGTTAATTAAAGATGAACAGAGAAAGCGTTGTGGTGTTGTATAGAAAGTCTTCCAAATGAACTTGAGAGGGCTGGCCCAGATTTCCCTCACAGAGATCTTGCTGTGATAAATGCACTGCACGGTGATAAACATCTCCCTTGATACAATTTATCATCTGTCGTCATTTTCCATGCTGCAAGAGATAAGAACAACAGCAGATTCGGTTTAACATAACCATAAAATAGATCTATGCAACCCGGAGGCCTCTGGAGAGGGGAGGGAGAAAGAGAGGATGAAATGCTTGCAGAGAAAGAGAAGCAAAAAAAATCCCTGCTAAAAAAGAAAACGCTGATTTAGCCGGACTCCTATTCTGACCAGCTGACAAGGACCTAAAACCCTTCAAAGGGGAGGTATACGTGACAACATTTTGGGCCATTCATTTACACAACAAAAGAGTTTTTGGGCCTGAAAATGGTTTTCAAAGTTTAAGAAATATCAGTATCATTGCTAGAAAACAAAAATATATACAGTCGAAATTTAAAATTTCAGCCCTCTTGTCATTTTATATATCTTTTTTTCTTTTTCAAATTTTCCTAAGTGGTGATTAACAGAGCAAGAAATGTTTAACAGTATTTCTGATAATATTTTTTCTTCTGGAGAAAGTCTTATTTCTTTTATTTCGGCTACAATAAATTCAGTTTTTTAAAAAAAAACATTTTAAGGTCAATGTTATTAGACCCCTTCAGCAATATTTTTATTCGATTGTCTACAGAACAAACCATCATTATACATAATGATTTGCCTAATTACCCTAACTTGCTTAATTAAACTGATTAACCTAGTTAAGCATTTTAATTGCGCTTTAAGCTAAATACTAGTGTCTTGAAAAAATATCTAGTAAATATTATGTACTGTCATCTTGGCTAAAATAAAATAAATCAGTTATTAGAAATAAGTTACTATTCCATTAAATAGAAATCGTGGACAAAAAGAGGGGCTAATAATTCAGGAGGGCTAATAATTCTGACTTCAACTGTATATTTTAAATTTTGGTGTTACATTATTGTTACAGTTTTTTAGTATAAACACTATTGTTGTTTAAATCATTTATATTTGTCATAAATATATTTCAGTGAGTACATATAAAGATCATTGTGATTTTGTGAGAAAGCATTTGTACTGTGTGGTGTCAACTAGTCTAAACCAAGAAGTTCTATTAACACATCATTTAAAACACATTTCAAACAGTTCATACAGATGAATTTACGCTGAGGGGTTGGAGGCAACCATAATGTGCTCTTGTAAGGTTATTTTATTAATGAAAGACAACATTAAACAATCAAAATTATATGTTTCTCCTGATTACTGTATATTAAGGGTTTTCAAACGGTTTTAATGTCACGCAGCCCTAAAACAATTCTCTTGTGAGATCAGTTTTTTTCACTAGGCTAATAATATTTTATTAAAACAATGTGAATAATGTCAAAATCTAATAAATAAAATTAAGTTTTGCTACCTTGATAATGCTTCACATTTCTGTGTGTGTTTCACTTGTATTGGAATTTGTATTGCCTCTCATATTGAGCTGTTTGGTCTGCAACCAAAAAGTGTGCCTACGTTGACTGATTTGGCGCACATCATTCTCTTTCTATGCAAGCTGTCAGCCGGATTTACCGGTTGAAATGTAGCATTTCAAGAGTTCCCACTTAGATATGCTTGGCGTTTAAAGTAGGTTTGGCATGCTATCCCAGGAGAGAACCCTGAGCTCGGAGATATTTGAGCCCAGGGCTCCCGCCCAGTCTATAAGCATATCAGGAGATCCGAGATCAGGTGGTCTCGAGAGCTCCCCCTTTAAAAAATGGAGGAAAAGGAGGAGATGGGGTGGAAGAGGGGATTCTTCCAAATGAAGATAGAGCAGTTGGAAGAAAATGATCCATTTATAGTAAACTAGGATGACTCTGATTGGATTATTACTGATTACAGATGAGCGGCCAGTCGTGCTCAATCATATAACGTGCTCCTCTCGAAATTAGTTTATGAAACTTCACTTGTAGCACAATACTAGTTTCCATAGATCTATCTTTCAGATTATATTTCTACAGCACAAAAAAAACAACAACAACAACACTTGCACCTATTTATGAATGAACTGCTCGTTTTAAAATCTAGTCTACTGACATAACCTTCACATTTTTACAGGGCACATGATAACTTTTGTTAGCTCTACAGTTGACAACTGGTAAGTCTTCAGCTCAGCAAAAGAATAAACAGTATGACCACAAAAAGTGGAGACCCTCTTTTTACTCTCCCACCTTACCACACCACAACCCCAAATCATTATGATTTCTGAGTGTGCCTAACAAAAGTGAGTGGGCTTGACAAACCACCTGTAGAAAACACATTCTTTTATCTCTTTACACTTTAACTGACACTTGCATCAGTTTTTGCACATTTGCACCAGACACGTCAAAAAAAAAACATTGTGCATTTAAAGTGTTCTTCACATAGGTGAGTGGACTTGACAAACCACCTGTAAAAACTCTTTCCTCCTTAATCTAGCACTAAATTCTCTAAGCACTAACAGTTGCTTTGTATAATTAGCACTTTGTGTGTGTATTGGCTCTTCTTGTTGAATTGCCTCCCAATTTTAAGACACATTGGAAAAAAAGCATCTGCTAAATGACTAAATATTAAAGGAGCAGTATGTAGTGTAAGTTTTATTTATTTTTATTCAATATCCAAAAAACCCTAAAAAGTGCTATATAGATTATTCTAAATGTTTAGAAGAATGTTAAAAGACAGAGAAATAAGCTATTTTAACTAGTGACAGAGATGTCCCATGTCTTATGTGTCCATGCTAATGATGTCACACACCCTCAAACACCAAAGACTCTTTAATATATTGTGCATTTTATTAGACTGCACAGAGCAGGGTTATAACAGAAGCCTAAAACGTGTTTAATTTGATAAAACAGCACTGCTTCTTCCCATATAATCTTGGCTGGAAAGAGTGAAAGCGATAGCCTTTGGCATAATAAAACCTCCACTGCTTTCGTACTGTGCTGTGTTTGTCTCTCATCAGCAATTGCTTCTTGTTTCTCTTCAACGGCCTTTCTCTGAGCCTTACTCTGCATCATGCTACCATGCAAATAAGTCTGCAATACTTCAGGATGATGAATCCCGTAGGATGTTTTGAAGATAAAAACTACCATGATTCCACACTACGTTTTTGTTTGCTGTGAATACACACCCTCTAGTGGTAAAATTGCATATTGTGTCTTTCAAGATATAACAGTTGCTTAATTCACTGTAAAAATGCTGGGTTCCGCACAATCTATTTGTGTTGGGACAACATGAAGGAATTAAGTTAACTTATTAGTTTTTACAATTTTAAGTGGATTGAACAAATACAATTAAGTCAATAATTGCATTGTTTCAGCTCACTTTAAATAAGTAATTTAAGCTAACAGCAAATTTTTTGAGTGTTGTTTTGCTGGTGTATAAGCTCAATAGTGATTCTAAATTTAACTTTTTGTGTCTGTACTCTACATCTCATTTTATTTTTTGTAAAAAGGGAACTCTTACGTAATTTTCATCACCAACCAATAGTAGTTTCAAGGGCTTTGCCAACTAAAGCAAACTTTCTTGGATAGTTAGCTTTGGCAAACTTTTAAACTCCTAAAACAAACTCCAAAATGTTCATTTTTGCCAAATTTCTCTTTTGAAATTGCATCACACCAGTTCCTTAATCGATTTCTCTTTAAGTATATCGGGGCCTTAAACAGGCAAACTAAGACCAGACCAGACCTAAAACTAATTTCCAGTTGGGGTTAGTGAAAACACGTTGAAAACACATTGTTAATTCATGACATTGACGATTGATGAAACATTTCCTCATTGTTTCCTGCTCCACCAGAGCTCACCGAGGCTCTGCTAATTAATTTATAGTGGTGATTTTTGCAGCTACATTTGCACACAGACTCCTGGATCCATGAGGGCAAACACCGCACACCTTCCTGTTCCATTAATCATTCTTATCTCTTTCTCTGTTTTAGCTAATGCTATTGATTTAGTCCACTTTCACTGCATTATGTAAATCAATGAGGCTGATTCTTCACCTCCAAAGACGGGGGGTGCTAATGGCTGATGAATACTTTTCATCAAGCGGACAAGTTTATCAGGGGTCACTAATGCTAATAGATTATTCAGGATCCTGCTAGAACAAAAGCAAAGCAAGAGGTGACAGATTTCAAGGGCATCGCTGTCATTAAAAATTCATCCAAACTGAAAAAAAAAATGCATCGCTGCATTGTGTATACTGTAAAAGAGAGAAAGAGGAGAATGTGTGCACTGTAAAAAAGAAGAAGAGGAAGAAAAGAAAAAAAATGTGGTAAAATATTTGTAACATTTAAAGTTTTACAAACTGAGTTTCAGCTAACGGTAACAAAGCATATTACTAAACAAAAATAGGAATTTACCATGTTTTGTCATTTTAAAGACTTTATAATACTTACATTATACTTAGAACAACCATTAAACAGAATATTACATGACAAATATAATTTCATGAAATGTTACTTTTTCACAAGCTGATAACAACACTGATATTTTAGACACAAATATACATAACATTATAAAGGCAAATACAAAGACCATCATAGTAAGATATATGGCATTAAAATAATGCAGTAAACATTCATGTAACTCTATGAGATGTAACATAAATTTAGCATAATTAGTATTCTAGAGCCATTGAGATACTGTTGTCATTATTTTAATAGATTGTATACTTTAGTTGACATTTTTATTGGTTTGTTGTTTTGTCATTATTACTATTATTATTATAGATGGATTTAAATTATTGTATAGTCAACTTAATTCTCTTTTATTAAGAGTAAATTAACATTTTAATTAACTTTACTATTAATTATAAGCTTTTACTCCCAACAACATTTAGATCTAAAACTTGCATCTTACTTGGTTATGTTAGAATGGATTTTAACTACAGCGGTTCGAACTGTAGTTCTGCCGAATGACTAAAAAGTTCTATCAATATGATGGTGAAAACTGTACATTTCTAGTTAAACCATCCTTCTGCAATCTTATACAAAAAACGGAAATAAGGGCAGCATTAATAGCTTAAAATGTGTGAGAGTGTTGCTATTATGTGATTGTATTGTATTACAATATGGAGCGATTAAGTGTTGATGTTAAATCAAAAGTAATTCACAAATGCTTAAAAATAAAATGATTTAATTTCAATAATTCTCTATGGTTACAACCAAATTAGTTACAAATAACTGTGTAAAATGATAAAACATGAAATGATATAAACATATGAAATTACTTGTACCTAGCTTAAATTTAAAATAAAGTTACCTGAGAGAGGGGGGGGGGGGGGAGACAAAGAGCAGTGACTAGGCCCCAAAGAGGTAGCCGTAGAGCCAGAGAAGGAGAGGAGCAGAGCAGGAAAAAACAGAGCAGGAAAAGAGATCAGAGCAAAGTTTACCAACTATTTTGTATCTTTCTTGACCATGTGACCAAAGCCCAAATACTGAGACATACAAACTGACCAATCAACATGTGACACATTAACCTGATTTTATCAGTATCTACCTTTATAATCTATATAGACCTTCTTGGTGAAAAAGACATGTGTTGCCATATAATCAAATGCATATGATAATTTGCCTTCCTACAGTAAAAAACATATACTTGGTAAAATGTGAACTTAGCATTCACCATTATTTGCTGAACACTTTTTATAGTGTTTTAACACTAAAACAAGAGCGAATTACAGCCTAATACAGCAAAAATACAGCATAATACAGCAAAAAAAAAATCCCTCCGTTTACCCAAATTAACCTTGTGTATTTGTTTTTATTGCTTTAGATATGAACAAAGCTGACATTATTTTCTATTTCATTTCAGGAGCAAGGCAAAATCGGAGTCACATTCAACATCGGGACGGCTGATATCACTGTTCAGGAGAGCAGCACCGCGGTAAATGACGGCAAGTACCATGTAGTTCGCTTCACCAGAAATGGGGGCAATGCTACACTTCAGGTGGACAACTGGGCCATCAATGAGCACTTCCCCTCAGGTAAGACCTCTCACCCGCCGCTTCAACCTTTGGCTTCTGACTTCAAGAAGATGTATGGACAGTGCACAGAACTGGACAGCAACTGCTTTCGAGCCATTTCTAAAGTCACTTTTGTCTCCCCAGTGACTGTGCAGTGTACTTTACTTTACTCCAGGTACATCCTGTGTGTGCCTCGCTCACAACAAATAGCAGCAAACAGCACATTTATAGACTCTTTTTTCCTCCCTAAACTTCATTTAATTTGTTTGGTCAGATTTTTTTTTCTCCATGGCTACAAAATGATTTTTTTGCCGTACTATTAGGTGGGGTTTTCTGGAAAACAGTGGATGAATTGAAAAATACAAAATACATGAAGCTGGCAAATTCCTATTAGTATATAAGTATACTGGTGGATTTACACTACTGGTCAAAATTGTGGTAAGGTTTACCTGTTCTTTACCTATTATGCTCCTATTTACCTGATTTACTTATTTACTTTTTATCTGATTCACAAATACTTATTAAGATTTAGCCATTAGACCTACTGTATTATGCCCCTTTGTACAAGATGTAAAATAAGTCTCTGATGTCTCTAGAGTGTAATGTCTCTAAAAATCTAATGGCGAATGGCTGCTTCTCACTCAGGGCTGTTTATGCTAATGAAAAAGAGATCATGACTAATGGGGCTTTCCTTCTTCGATGACATGTACAAAGGGAGAATGTCAATCAAAGTGCTTCTGCAGACTGTTTTTATGAAGTGTGATTATTAAAAAAAGTTCATTAATTATAATTAATTATTACAATTGTAAAAATTAAAATGATATTTAATTAATGGCTAAATTCACACAACTCTGCTTAAACCCCCTATAAAAGTGATTTTTGAATGACAGGTCCTCTTTAAAAATATATGTTTTAATATTATGCTGTCTTACGCTCACAAAGGTTGCATTTATTTGTTTAAAGTTCTATAAATAGTCTAATATAAATATATTAATATTTATATATACAAATAGTAATAGTATAATTATGTAAATATAATGAAAGTAATTAATAATAACATTTGTTTTGTATTTTTTTTAATGTACTTGATATTTTTTGATATAGATCTATAATGGCAAAGCTGAATATCAGAGTGTCAGCGGAGTCTTAACAATTTTTAAATTCACTGAAACATTGTCTTGTAGTTAAATAATTTTAAACGAGTCTTAATTGTCCTTTGTTTAAACCTTTCCCAGTACTGGGTTGCGGCTAGAAGGGCATCTGCTATGTAAAACATATGCTGGAACAGTTGGCGGTTCATTCTGCTCAGGCAACCACTGAAGTCAGCGACTAAGGTGAAGGAAAATGAATGTAAAGCTACCTAATCGCCAACACACATCCAATCGCTAACAATACATCTCAATAAAACTTTTAGCCAAATTATATTCATAATTAATTTCATAAAAGTCTGTTGTGCATACATTTAGTTTTTAAAGAGTTTGTGTATACAGCTAGGGTCTGCTTATTTTGACAGATCATTTAAAATATCTAATATAAATAACTCATTAGAATTAGTTTTTTAATGGGGCAAGTACATATTTTTTTCTGTAGGCCATTAAAAAAATCCTTCGAGTTTAGTCCTAAATAAGTCTGAATTTTCATTTGACTTGGTGAAACCTGCAGAAACCCTGAATACGTGTTACAGTACATGATCTTTTAGAAATAATTTTAACATGCTGCTTTGCTGCTAAATAAATATGTATTTTATTCATCTGATTTATTATCGCTTATAAATATTGAAAACAGTATGCTTAACAGCTGCTTAATATTTTGAGGTATATTGTTGAGAATTTTCTGATGAATAGAAAGTAAATAACCAGCATTTATTTAGAACAGAATCTTTTGTTCATTATAGACTGCTGTACTATTGATAATGTATTATTATAAATGTCACACTGAAACATCCACAGCTGAAAACAAGTTACATTTGAAACTTTTTAAATAAATCCAGCCTCGATGAGCATACGATTGTATTTAAAAAAAAAAAAAGAAAAAAAAAACATAAAATTTTACAGACCCCAACATTGAAAAAGTTGCTCCACTTAAAAAATATTCTCAATTGCTGTGATTGTACCACATCTTAACAAATTTTCTCATTCACTACCTAAAAACTGTATGACGTACTATTATGCCATGAAACCCAGTTCCTTCCTTCTCAGTTGCGCTCTTAACAAAAAGCACTTCTTTCCATTTTGCATTTTTTTATTCTCTTTTATTCTATTACGTCTCATCTTAGTTAATAATGTCTGCTTCCAACAAAGCTAAGGGGGAAAATCATGTTCTAGCCAGTTCCTCTATCCTCCCATTTTGTTCCACTTTAGTGTGATTGAATAAATTGGGGAAGGTCGAGATGTCTAAAACCTCTAAGGTTGCCATGACTTTATATAAAAAATTCAAGGTTAGTACAAGATCGCGGAACGGGACACAGTCACAGTGAATTACTTTGACACATAAGTTTCCATAGATCTTTTCTATAATGCAGGTTCATCAATTTTATAGCAGTCTTAAGGAAAGATTAGACTACGCAAACTCCCATCTCTTGTAAGCTCACAAGTGGTCAAATGAGACGGATTATTGCTTCCACCTGGTATTAGCATGCATTAAAATGTGTCTCTTATGTCCACTTCTGTTTCGATTTGTCGAAACCTTTTCCTCTTATGTTATTACACTCTACATCACTTTAATGGAAACCCCTCAGTGCATCACGCAAGACTATTCAGTGAACAAACCCATGTAACGTGGCTCACAAATCAGCAGGAAAGCAAGCTAATGAAAAGGATGTTGATGCAGCTGCAATTTGTATAATTTAATAGGGAAGTACAATAGTACAATTTAATAGAGAAGAATGAATACCTTGTTTTGGTCTCTTTCCCCATGCAATCACAGTAGGTAGAGAGTAGATGGTCTTTTGTGGCTGTTTGAATGCATTCATGAAGGTTTACGCTTCACGAAAGGAATCCAGATGAAATGTGCTTTGATGATTTGGTGAAACAAAAATGTAAAAGTAACTGCTGGTGTTCAGGCTAAAATAGTATGCATTCATATATTTCTAATGTATTGAGATATATTATATGTTATATTATTATGCTATATTATATTCACAGTCATTCTCACCATTTCCATTTAAGAGCTCCTTGACCATGTTAAAAAACTTCTGTAAATAACACTGTGTTGGTGATATTTACTTCAGCAGAAATTGCAAAAGCACAAGAGAGTGCAACAGTGGGCAGCCATGGCCTAATGGCTGGAGAGTTGGAACTGTGATCCAAAAGTCATAGGTTCGAGTCCTAGTACTTGATAGTTGGTGGGAATATCCATCTCAATTCAACAGCTAAATTGATTCTCTTAAGCAAGGCTCCAAACCTCCAACTGCTCCTCGGGTGTGTTCATGGGTGTAAGTCACTTTGGATAAAAGTGTTTGCTAAATGCATCAAATTTAATGTAAACTATAGTTACGTCAGGAGACATTGCAAAAGCACTAGAGATTGCAACAGTTGGATTTACTTATTATGCCACTACTAACTGCTAAACTAAACTATTAGACACAAAATCCTAATAATACTACTACTACTACTACTACTAATAATAATTATTATTATTATTATTATTATTATTCATTCATTCATTCATTTTCTTAGTCCCTTTATTAATCCGGGGTCGCCACAGCGTAATGAACCACCAACTTATCCAGCACGTTTTTACGCAGCGGATGCCCTTCCAGCCACAAGCCATCTCTGGGAAACATCCACACACACTCATACACTGTGGACAATTTAGCATACCCAGTTCACCTGTACCACCTTGCTGTGAGGCGACAGTACTACCTACTGCGCCACTGCTTCGCCCCTGTTATTATTATTATTATTATTATTATTATTATTATTATTATTATTATTATTATTATTATTATTGTTGTTGTTACTCAGTCACAATATGGCATTAAACAGCCAATAATGGCAGAGTGACATGACTGTATACAGTATGTATAAATGTATTCACTAACCATTAAGATGATTCATAGTACCCAGATGAGCCTGTTGTTATTAGGTTTACAGGTTGTTATCAGGGAATAACATACCTTGGATTTTTGTTTTTCCAAATATTCCAAAGAGCTGTGCAATAATTCAATTTAATAATTACAGTTTAAATCAGATTTATTTGCCCCCTTTGAATTTTAATACCTAATTTAATATCTGTTAACCTAATTAACCTAGTTAAGCCTCTAAATGTCACTTTAAGCTGTATAGAAGTGTCTTGAAAATATCTAATCAAATATTATGTACTGTCATCATGGAAAAGATCAAATAAATTAATTAATAGAAATGAGTTAAAACTATTATGTTTAGAAATGTGTTGAAATTTTTTCTCTCTCCGCTAAACAGAAATTGGGGAAAAAAATTAACTGGGGGGCTAATAATTTAGGGGGGCTAATAATTCTGACTTCTACTGTATTTAATAGCGAAATCTCTGCTGAGAAACTACATTATCCATGATGCTGTAAAGGCATTTCACTAATCAGAGAGTTGCAGCAAGAATCTATAAAAGTATCTGTTATTTTTATCGGTTGCTTAAATTCAGATATTAGCTGCTGGGTTTGACAGTTTTACCCATGCCATTTTCATTTTATTTAATTTCCCATTCATTCAATTCTCACTGCAGCTTGTAAGCTTGAACTTTTTTCATAATGCAGTTCTTTGATAAAGATTAGTATTATTTTTTTCTTTTAATACATACAGGTGACAGCCAATTGTTAGCCCTCTTGTGCAATTATTTCCCAAGTGATGCTTAACAAAGAGAACATTTTCAGCATATTTTTAAACATAATAGTTTTAATGGATAATTCCTAATACTTTTTTTATTTTGTCTTTCCCTTGATGACAATACATCATATTTTACCAGTTATTTCGCAAGATTCTAGCATTTAGGTTAAATTGCAATAAAAAATCTTAATTAGATTAATTAGGCAAGTCACTGGTCGACATTAGTTTACTCTGTAGCCAATCAAAATAATCATTTCTCAAATTGGCTAATAATATTGACAGATTATTAAACAATTTAAAACTGATTCATTCCAGCCAAGCTAAAACTAATAAGACTTCAAAAAAATATATTCTCTCCTAAAATACAAAACTTCCTTGCTCTTGGATATTTGAAAAGTGATAAAAATTTAGCAAGAAAGCTAATCATTTTGACTTGAACTCTTCAACTGTATATGGTGAAAATGTATGATAAAAGTTCCAAAACTAACGCCAGTGTGGGACATTTTTAGTAGCATTTATTATTGAGTATAATCAAAATGAAGATTCCTGTTGAGATGGTCATTCCTATATTTTTATATTGTTTAAAAAAACATGTTTACCAGTAACCAAAAACATATCTTTAAACATAAAAAACATAAACAAAGTGAGCAAAGGTCAAGAAAAACAAAGCAAAAAAAAAACCCAGCATGTCCATATATTTTTTTCTATTCAAACATCTAAGGGCATCAGTTTGTGTTCCTGTCAGCACTGAATAAACCCATTTTATGTGGCCAACTCGACTAATGCATCCATTTATCAGTCTGCCATTTGTGCGAATGATATTAAGCATGAAAAATACATGCAGCAGCAGCAGCGCGTCGCCTTTCTGTTCATATGGTCACATTATGCAGAAGTCACAGCCTGCCCGTTTTAGGTCTAAAGTTTCATTTCTGCCAACATGGGCATTTGCAGCAGACTCGCACAAGAAAAATACATCACTGAGATTTATAGGTGGCACGCTGGTATAACACTTCTATATAAATGTCAGCAGAATTTACTTTCTCTGCCAAAAGTTTCAAACATGATAATAAAATATTTATATATTCAGATGGCCACCTGCGAATAGAATATGATTAGGCTGGAAGACAGATGTCCCCTCATGGCAGGCTGCTCTTTGCTTTGGCGCCCATTTCCACGTAATGTTTGATTTCTCAATTCGATCGTTGATGAATCGATCGAGTGATATTGTGAGGTTTTTGGGGCGCTGCCATGCTATGCTTTATTTAATTTAGAAGCTAAATGAAGCAGGTTCTTAAAGACCCGTGGAGAGCATTGAACCGTGCTGAACATCTGTGCTTTATTTTCTTAATGCGTCAGAGAACTAATGCCTAATAGTTGCGCCAGAGCTCTGCTTTTCGCCAAGTTATTATACCATACCTTGCTGTGCTAAGCACATACAAATAGCAAGGGCAAGTTAGCTCATTGCGTCTTTCAAGCACACAGCCTGTTTATCTCCCACGGGGCCCGGGAGGTCAAGCAGAGATGTCTACAGGGCCACAAGCACGGTCACCCAAAGCTTATGACTGTCATTACAACGTAACCCGAGGCCATGTGCAGAATGCTCAGACAACTTTACGGCAGCCGTCGTTTGGAGAATAAATTGTGCTGCGCTTGTCTGTATTCACCTTACTTGTTTAGAGATACCGAGCCAAGTGCCGCCGCATGTACTAATACAATTTGCACAGCCTCCGGTAACGGCTAACAAATACGAGTAAGCATAAGATGTTCTCGGCTAGTATTACTCACTATAGCTGGAAGTAGGCTGGATTTGCCAGGATTTTTCCATAAAATGCTGAGGTGGGGAGGGGGATTCAACGTCCTGTATTATTTAGGCTGTAGCTTGCAATCTAGAGTCGAAAAATCAGCACAATCTTTTCTTCACTTTACCATATAATGGACTTATAGAGTGGAAATGTAGTTTTCTAACTCACTGCAAGAGCCAGATAAGCAACTTCTTTTCAAGGAGCTGTACCGTGGACGGAAAAACTGCAAGCTGTAAAATGTTATATTTAGAAAAGCGCAGATACTAAGTCTTGTGAAGAATTATCTCACATTGTCACTGATATGCTAACCACATTCAGACACAGGAAACTGGATGGTATTGCTCAGGATCTTCTTTTTTTTTAACCCTTTAGGAAATATGATTGAAATACAGATGGTTGAATCGGACTTCCAGCAGATGTTCCTTACTGATGTTATGTCAACACTGACTTTTGAAATATAAAAGATTTATGTTTTGAGTTTAGAAGGTGTTTTAAAGGGTAGTACATATAAGAATGATTAATTCCTCTACTGAGTCTCATTTCTCACGCAGCAAACTTCTCTAGAAGCTTGGGTGGATATAAAAAGAGATTTGTAGTTTAGTCCTCGGATTCCAGCTTTGCTAGTCTGCCTCAGGTAAGATGAGGCTTTAAGCATGACTGTACTGCTGTTTTTGTCTTTGTGGTCTTTGATCAATGCAGATCCCTTTTTTTTTTTACGTTATAAATTTAGAGGACACCACAACAGTTCTTGTCCAGTGGAAAAAAATATGTGTTGGTATTAGTCTGTATTGAATATTTTATATTTAAAAGTATTTTATTCTCTTTAAAAATGCTTTAATGATATAGCAAGAATAATCTGTAATAAAGTTAATACTGATCATTTAATAATCATTAATATTGTTAATGAAATTATTATTATTATTATGATTATTATTATTAATAATGTTATTATTATTGGCAACAACAACATCAATAACAACAACAACAACAACATCAATAACAACAATAATAATCATAGCCATAATGATAATAATAATAATAATAATAATAATAATAATAATAATAATAATAATAATAATACTACTACTACTACTACTACTACTACTACTACTAATAATAATAATAATAATAATAATAATAATTTGTTTTTTATAATGTTGTTGTTGTTGTTGTTGTTGTTTTTATTAATATTATTATTATTATTATTATTATAAAACCTTTCATCTTTATAGTTGTTATTATTATTATTATTATTAGTAGTAGTGGTAGTATTAGTAGTAAAAAAACAACAATAATAATCATCATAGTCATAATAATAATAATAACCACCCAAGCTGTAAATTCCTTGAGTGCCCAAAAAGTACTACATAAATGTAATGAAAAACAATAATAATAATAACAATAATAATAATAATAATAATAATAATAATAATAATAATAATAATAATAAATATAGTAAATATAGTAGTCGTTGTGATAATAATAATAATAATAATAATAATAATAATAATAATAATAATAAATATAGTAAATATAGTAGTCGTTGTGATAATAATAATAATAATAATAATAATAATAATAATAATAATAATAATAATTAATAATTAATAATTAATAATTAATAATAATAACAATAAAAAATATAGCTGCAAGCAGCAATTAAGGGGCCAAGCAGTTCAGAGCTAAAATGAGCAAAGCAGTCCAGAGGCAGAATGATCACATTTCAGCACACGTGTCGGTGCCATAAACAAAAACCGTTTCGCCTATGGACAAAAATTTAACAGCACTTAGTCATCATGGTCTGACAATGACGTCATATGGTATGTTTGAATCGGCTTGAGCCAAGGATTCAGTGGAAAGAAGAATTTTTATTGTAGCTCATTTGGTCCAAAAGTTCTAAAGATAAACATAAGTGAAACTTTGGAAACTAACTCCTGGTGCTTCAGAGAGTTTGAGTTAGAGAATTCAGGTTTGCTTTGGTTCATGTTGAAACCTTTTATAATATCTCAGCATTTCTTCATAATTGTATTCATATTATATTATATTATATTATATTATATTATATTATATTATATTATATTATATTATATTATATTATATTATATTATATTATATTATATTATATTATATTCAATACTTTACAGTGTCAATGCTCCAATGCTATTAGCAATGATTGATAACATATTTAAATCTATATAGAGGAATTTTTTAACAGTGTCACTAGTTTCACCTTATAGTGATTAAGGGAACTCAAAGATAAAAGTAGATAACCTGCAGGGTAGAGACAAGGAAAACTTAAAAACAGCAAAAGCATGTGGAATCAGCATAAATCTTTATCACGGTGTCTGCAGCCCTGAACTGTCCCACACAGGCCTGCAGTTTGGCAGGAGATGTCAGAGTGTGTCAATCAGATGCTGCGTTCAAAAGCAACCACATTCGTGGGACAAGGGTTACCACAAGGAACACGCACAGGAAGTTATATCATTTCTGACACATGCGTATGCAATACGATGGCTCGACGGTGTGTGTCCGCATCCACATTTTTGTAAAGAAGAAGATGATGAGTCTTCCTTGATGGTTGTGCGGAGGCTTTTTGATGTCCCTGTGGCTGCTTTGCCAGTTCCAGGACCCAGGCTGGGTAATAGCGAATGACAGCGGGGAAAATGGCAGATGATTATTTGCGGTGGCTGCTGCTATTCTGCTGCAGCTCTGACAGTGGTTCAGACCGCCATACTTCAGTCAAATCACCGTATCATTTTTGTGCCATCAGCGAGGCTGGTGGAGATATTCAGTTCTCTCATTTCCCATCTCATGTCGGAAACCCTGCTGAAAACTGTTAGTCTGGGTACACTTCATTCACCAGGATGCTCTTGATTTACACTACTAAAAAGACCGTGTTGACCTCCTATTAAGCAGGCGCATTGTAAAAAGAGCTTCATTTGCATAGAAAGGACTGTTTGAATTGAAAGAATGATGATGGATTCGTTTAAATGCACAAATCACAATCTTATTTTGGTCAGCTAACTGCTTTGGCCTTGAAATGGGCCTGAAATGAAGATGTCATTTTGTCATTGGTAGATGGAAGACACCCCCCCCCCACCAAAAAAGCTGAAAATGTATTTGCATTTTTATCATCCTCAAACAGTTCCAAACTTTTATGAGTTTCTTTTTTTCTGTAGAACACAAAATAAGATGAACAATGAAATCATACACAGCAAAATCCTCTGAGTGAAATTTACCCTATTTGGTCTGTGTTTAAATAAGAGCAAGCAGGTTGATAATAGGTATGCTGTTTGTGGAGTTGTTTAATAATCGTCTGCTGAGATTTTGAGAGATTCAATGTATTATATTTCAGCTGATTTCATCTAAGGCTGTGACTGAAGTCAGTTGTAAATTTGTGTTTCTCTACTGTGTTTCTGTTTATTAACAGCAGGTGTTCATCAGTGCTCAATCGTCACCTATATAGTAATTCATTGTCTCATTAACGTGAGTAACTTTAACTCAGTTTAGAGAGGGACCAAATACTATCTAAA
This sequence comes from Danio aesculapii, assembly GCF_903798145.1. Lineage (NCBI taxonomy): Eukaryota > Metazoa > Chordata > Actinopteri > Cypriniformes > Danionidae > Danio > Danio aesculapii. The sequence goes on from NC_079451.1 coordinate 35,858,640, forward strand.
CTGAGTCAATTTTACTTTTACTTTATTTTGATGTGTATGTTTAAGACATTCGAAAGTAAATTTATTTTATTAATAAATGTAAATAAAGGTTTTTAAATGTTTTTTATTTATTTATTTTTTACTTTTAATAACTTTTTCACTTTTCTCTTATCCAAAGAGCACTTTTTGTTGGATTTTACAAAATAAGATACTTTGAAGAATATTGGAAACCAGTAGCCATTGACATCCATATACTTTTTTGTTGTTGTTTTTTGTACTTACTGCCACACTTTACACTTAGGTTTCATTAGTTAGTTTTAATTATTGCATTTACTAACATGAAAGTTAACACTTTATTTTGATGGTCCATTTGACTATTAGTAGACTGTCTGCCTAAAATCTGTTGATACTGCTCCTTCAACAGACATTTAACTGACGATAAGAAACTTTGCAAGTACATGTCAACTTACACTAACCCTAACACACCCCAACCCTTACCCAGCTGTCTATTTGTAATCTAACAAGAATTAGTTGCCATGTAGATGCAATGCAACTTTTATTCAACAAACGGACCATCAAAATAAAGTGTGACCACATGAACTAATAATGAGCAATACTTGTACATTTCCTAATGCATTATTCAAATCCAAATTCGTGCTTGCTAACATTACTCAATGCACTGTGAAGTAACTTAAACTAATGATGAACAATTACAAACAGCGATGAACAATGAATAAATGCCATAATAAATGTATTGATTGTTCATGCTAGTAAATACATAACCATCACGGAATATGTTCACATTCATATATATGCTTGTCTTTTACCACAGGAATATTTTTGACTGTCTTTGGCCCCATTTTGTAACTAAAAAAACGTGTAGGTTAGTGTATGCTCCATTCAGCAGTTTTTGTTTCTGTCAGTTTTGCCTTTAATCAAAAAATTAAGAAACTATTCAGGCTCAAAACAATGTTTTGTGTCTAATTGTTACATTTTGTGGCAAGTAGCTGTAAAATAGAAGGTATACAGTCCATCAAGACAACTGGTTTTGCAAAATAAAGAACTTTGTCTTCATTTTGTGTCGGGGTGCCAATAACCCTGAGCTTTATTCTGCAACAATTCTGCCTTTATGCACTTTATTCTTCACTTAACTAATACAACGTTTTTGTCAAGTGTTACCATTTTTACTGTGGCAGTTAATTGGCTACTGGGTTTCAAAATTCTTCACAAAGTCTTATTTTGTTTGAATCAAAGGAACAATACTGATACAGGTTTGGAGCAAGTGGATCGTGTGTAAATGATCACAAATCTTCCATTATTAGCTGAACTATCCCTACAAAATAGATGTAAATGGCCAAATCCTAAACCATTTTGAACCACACCTGACCACTTCCAGAAGAATTTGAAAATGCTGGATTGCTTTCAGTGTGTAAATGCTTATGTGGTTGAATGTGTTCACACACACACACACACACACACACACACACACACACACACACACACACACACACACACACACACACACACAAATGCTTTCTATCTACTGACTGAACATGTGATTATAATGAGACGTGACAAGAGAAAGTGCACCCAAAAGCACTTCTGAGAATGAGATGTAGAGCATGACGAAATAGAACAGAAGGATCTTAACAAAATTTAGACACAAGTGGTCACAAGAGATGCATTTCAACGCATGTAATACCAGGTGGAAAAGGTGTCTCAGCTGTCCACTTATGACTGGATCACTGAAAGTGCAATGTAGAAACAACAAGGAACACAGGAACTCAAACGACAGGTAGACTTTTGTGGAAAAAAGTGGTGATGTTATATTAATTGTGCAAAACATTTTAAAAAATAGCAATTTGGGTGGCACGGTCTCTCAGTGGTTAGCACTGTCGCCTCATAGCAAGAAGGTCGCTGGTTCGAGTCCCGGCTGGACCAGTTGGCATTTCTGTGTAGAGTTTGCATGTTCTCCCCGTGTTCACTTGGGTTTCCTCCTGGTGCTCTGGTTTCCCCCACAGTCCAAAGACATGCGGTATTGGTGAATTGGGTAAGCTAAATTGTCTGTAGTGTATGAGTGTGTGTGTGTGTGTGTGTGAATGAGTGTGTATGGCTGTTTCCCAGTACTGGGATGCGGCTGGAAGGGCATCCGCTGCAAAAAAAAAAAAAGGCTAGAATAGGTTGGCAGTTCATTGCGCTGTGGTGACCTCTGAAATAGAGACTAAGCCGAAGGAAAATTAAATGAATGAAAATTTCCAATTTACTAAAATAGTATGAAATCCAAAATGGACATTTGCAGATGTACTGAAACACATTTTTGCACTTTTTCATTTGCTGTTATTTACTTAAACTGCCATAACCATAGAATGTTTGATTAAAAAAAGTATTAAACTGATTTATATCATGGATGAATAGTCATAATAAAAATAACAGTAAATATTAATAATAACTAAAAACTTTTAAATAAAAATGAAATACCATGATATGGATGAAAAATATTATTCAGTGTCACAAAAATGTATGACAAAATTAAATGACATTCCTATTCTAACTACTCTACTCCTACTCTACTAACCTGTAATGAAATATATCTTATCAGATTACAAATTGCTATTTTTAAATGATAAAAAATTGTTTGAAGGACAGTGGCACATTTAAAATGTCAATTCATTAGTGTTTTGGGATTGCACTCTGATCCTTCAGTATAGTTTTTTTTTGTACTGTCATCAAATTGTTCTTGCTCTAAATCAGGGGTGGCTGAATTTTTTGTATGAAGAGCCAAAAATATATTTAAGAGCTGTGGGCCGAATGTAAATATACCAAACTATATTACATTAAAGTTGGCATGGATAATTTATTTAATAATATTTTTAAATATTTCAAGTCTGAGGCCATGGTGCTCCACCGGAAAAAGATGGTTTGCCATCTCCAGGTTGGAGGAAAGTCCTTAACCCAGCTGGAGGAGTTCAAGTATCTTGGGACTTTGTCTCTTTCACCCGGGAGGAGCCGGAGTAGAGCCACTGCTCCTCCACATCGAGAGAAGTCAGCTGAGGTGGCTCGTGCATCTGTTTTGGATGCCTACTGAATGCCTACCTAGGGAGGTGTTCCAGGCATGTCCCTCCAGGAGGAGGCCTCGGGGAAGACCCAGGACACGCTAGAGGGAATATGTCTCTCGGCTGGCCTGGAAACGCCTCGGGATTCCCCCGGAGGAGCTGGAGGGAGTGTCTGTGGAGAGGGAAGTCTGGGGTTCGCTCCTAAGACTGCTGCCCTCGCGACCCGGCCCCGGAAAAGCAGTTGAAAATGAATGAATTTTAAAACAGATAGAAAAAATTATATTAAATTGTATTAACTAATGCAGTATAACTTTTTAAATGATTTTATTGCAATAAAAACATAAACAATTACATTTATAACACAGTGGAGTTCAATGCTCAATACAGTACTCAAGCAGACTCTGCCTTTGCCTTGATTTGCTCTGCATTGTCAGCGGACAGTATGTACATTTAAACAAAATCTGATTAATTAACATGATTTAATTGTAAATTTTAATTTCAATAAGCTTTTAACAATAAAACAAACAAAGGGTTACATTCAATTTGAATTGAAAATCTTGAAACAATATCCATCATTCTCCCTCTCTTATCAGAAGGGATGGCGGGCCAAATCAAAGGTTACCATGGGCCAACTTTGGCCTGCGGGCCAAATACAGTATGCCATGATGCCTCAAAAACATTTTCATTTTTGACTTACAGTATATATTCAATTTAATTCAATTGAATTCATGTTTATTTATAGCGATTTTTACAATGTAGATTGCGTCAAAACAGCTTAACCCTGAAGATCTAGTAAAGTCCAGATTTTAGAGTTGAAGTTCAGTTTAATTCAGTTCATTGTGGTTTAAATTTTACTGCTGAAAGTTCAAACACTGAAGAGCAAATCCATCAATGCGATTTAATGATATACAACATGTTCCCTGCTTTTATACATCTTAAAAAAGCATGATCAATTCCATGCCAATCTTTTTGAATATGTTAAGTGTGGAGCCATTAGATGTATTTTTTCATCTTAAAAGGCAGGTACAGCACCCTATTATCTGTGATTGTGCAGAGACGGATTGGATTGAGCTCAGAGGTGTAATCATATGTGTTTACCCCATGCTGTGTCATCCCTGCAGCTGCTGATCCAGCCTCACAAATGATGCTTTAGGGTACCATCGAGCTCCACTTCAGAAACACCATTTCACTTCAATGACTTCTAAATCAGCATGTTCTGCAAGCACACAGAACATGTCGCGCCACCTTGATGCTAATATCTGCATGTCGTGCGTGATGTTTTTGACCCCATGTCCCCGGGTGTTTTTGTAACCTCTCTGTAAAGGTTGTGCACCCTTTCTCTCGTTGAAGCATAATGCAGTTTTTTTCCTCTCTTGTGACTTAGTTTTGATGCTAGTCAGGCTTATTCGTGATGCAGTAAATTGCAGTAGAAGAGCCCCACCTGCTCCGTCTGCCTTTACTTGTGTCCATTATGTTGTTTTAGAGAGATTGCTTTTATTCGGGCAGTGCTGTTTAATATGAATGAGTTCTCTTTTCTTTTGGGATGACTCACAGAAGATGACCTGAAATGTGTGTTTTTCTTTTTTCCTGCTTTAAACATGTCTGACCAGAGGGCAGTTTGGAAGTTTTCCTGCTAAAGAAACAGTTCACTTAAAAAATAAATGTTGCTGTTAATTTACTTCAGAATAATTTTAGCTTAATTTCTAGCTGAAACTGGGGTTGTTGGTGATTCATAAAATGGCTGCAGGTACTTTGAGACATCATAGAAATTCAATACAATTAATGTTTTAATGAAATTATACATTGAAGTCTCGAGAATTGTTTTGAAGGTATATTTTAAGGATGCCATAGAGTGCATTGATTCAATATACTGAATTGTTCTCTCTTCTACATAGCAGGCCTGTAGCTAAAGGAGGTTCAGAAAACCCACCCCTCATTGTCAAAGAGCTCATTTTTCCTATTTTCACTGCTTAAATACTGAAAATAATCAATCAAAAGGCTTTAAGACCAAGCGGAATCTTCTGTTGGCTGTTGTGTCTTTAGCTAATCAGTTTTGTTCAATGCAAACAATTATTTTTCATAAGTCCAACATCCAGCTGTGCAAGACAACATACAATCAGATGTAAGTGAAGTCCTCTTTTGCTACTGTATTGTTCTTAAATAGAGAAAACTCTACTTTTACAAGTAGCGTTTATTCTAAATCTTGGACCTTATTGTTGAAACCCCCCCCCCCCCCCCCCCCCCCCAAAAAAAAAGACCAATAAAAGGTGTACAGCATCTAAAATGGCCCATATTAAAATTAATTTGAACACTAAATTTGCTATTGTTGTTATCCATGAATTTATATACCGGTATGTATTTTTTACAAGAGAGGTGATGAGAAAAATTTTGAAGCTTTACATTATTATTATTATTATTATTATTATTATTATTATTATTATTATTATTATTATTATTATTATTATTATTATTATTATTATTATTATTATTATTATGTTTGAATTTTTTTATTATTCAAATGGACAAATTCTGAGGAAAATTTAATGAATGCAGGCTAGTTTGTTATTTGCATAATAAATGACTGTAGGCCACAGACTTTAACTGATTTTTTTTTCTAATGATAAATGATGTGATAAATTATTATTTTAAAAATAAGTATTTCTTTATTGGAAATATTATTGTTCATCAAAAAGTTTGGTTATGATGACCATCTGACAAGCTAATCCAGCTTAAAATGTCACTAAAATGCAGTATTTAAATCTCATAATTAAATAGAAAATGAGGCATGTAACTGCAAAAAGGTCCACGTTTTGAGGATATGGCTGGATACGGGCATGCATAGTAGGCATGTGGCTTAGGTGAGTGCAAAAAATTCTGCTAAAATGCTTTTATATGTTTGTTTATAACCACATGAATTACCACAAGAATGAAAAAATATATATTTGTAAGAGTCATGAATATTAATGAGCTCTGCTCTGATGCTCATCAGCTAGTGGAGGGCACTGAATAAATGTATAATTCATCTTTCCCAAATTTTGCTCTCTGATGACGAGCTGTGGTGAGATGAAATACTTCATGCCTGATTGCATTACCTGAAAGCTCTATAATGTCGGTCTTGTTTTCAAAATAAGAGCTCCACATACCTACAAAAAAATAATACTTTATTTTAAGTCACGATTCACGCTATGAAGGACAGGCTTATTACCTGTCTAATTATTAAGATATTAAGGCCTAATTAAGGCCTTTTTTTACCTCTACCCCTTTCCCTACCCCTTGGCCATTCAAACAGAGTGTGAAGTGGAAGGGCTTAAAATTTTACCCCTAAGAAATGGGATAGCACTACAACACCTGCACACTTTTTTTTTAAGCATGACGGTAAAACATGAACGTGGTTATGAATGTATTAAAACGAGCTTGTTTGTCATAAAAATTCATAATAATGACAAGCGATTTTAATTTGTGCATCTTCTGACTTTTATGTGCTGCCATGCTGCCATTGTAGATGGTGTTTTCTGGGAAATTTTCATACCCCTTGGTTTCAAGCATGGTCCTGAAAAATTTCGAGGGCTATCTAGCCCTTCCCCTTACCACTACACCTCCAAGCTAAAGAGAATTGGGACACCCTTACCCCTTTATGTAAACACACAAAACGAGGGGTAGAGATAAGTGAAAGGGCCAAGGGGAAGAATTGGGATTGGGCATAACAGTTTATTAGTATTAAGTATTAAGTTATAAAGTATGATCATACTGTACATCACTAATCTTAGCCAAAATCTAAACCCAGCTACTACCTTACTAAATATTAATGAGCATTTAATAAGCAGTTAATTGAGCCATAGTCTAAGTTAGTGTTTTGTTAATAACATGAATTGTGCCTTAAAATAAAGTGTTACCAAAGTAAGTATGATAGAAGCTTAGGTAAATGTAAAAATAGGAAAAACATTGCCATTGTTTAATTGTGCAATCTTTCTAGGAAACCTTTTTGCCAATCAAAGACTGCCTGGTCTGTGCACATTAATGACCCTATGTGGATCATCAGAGTCTGTCTTTTGTTCCGATTGGCCTGTTTTTGACCAGGATTTTACACTCGCTCACTGTAGGTAATTTCCATGTACTTAACTCTTATTGCTCAGCTATGCCTTGGTGTATCCACATTTTAATTCTATACCACTTTTTAGCATCACTGAAATTATAGTCAAATTATCTTTAATTTAATCATAATTACAGTCACTGTGCTCATCTCTGCTTCTTAAGTATAAATGGTCTAAAGTCATTTCAAAATGTTCTTCCAACAGTAAGATCTGCATTTGGATTTACTGGTGCTTGTAATATCCAATATACAATAGCTGGGGTTATTGTGTAGTCTTAATGGTACTGTAATGACTGAAATCTCAGTTCACATTTAGAGAGACAAACACCTGGATGATGGGTTTAAAACAAACAAACAAACATAAAAAATCACTTTTTAAAAAAATAAACAAATTAATAAATATCTATACAGTGTTTTTGAAGAATCTTTCACTTAACATCATGAGATCCAGGTTTATTCATAATGTATTCCTCTTAACTTGCATTTCATTTATCACGTAGGATCACAATTGCAGCTAAAAACCTTCTTAACTGTTCCTCTGAATTCAGTAGATGACCAAAAGTCACAGTTTTGATGGCCTGAGAGTGTCAATGAAATTAACAAATGTTAGTGAATGATCCCTTTAAAATGAAACATATCAAAAGCAATGTGAGATCTACAAAGCCCCAACCATCTCCTGTAATCTGATGGACTCCTATAGCAGAAATCAGCACACATTTCCCGATAAGAAACCATAGTGTTTTTGAGATGGAGCCGGGTGGCTCGACTGCAACGCGAGAAGACAATTATCTCTCAAAACAAAAAGGGCGAGATTGCATTTTTGACAAAGGAAGCCACCTTTTATCAGAAAAAAAAAGATTCAAGATGGTGTTCGTATGTGCGAAACAGATACTTGTGTGTCCTATGAGCCAAATACAATTACTCGTATCAAAAACAAAATCTGTTGCCCTTATAAATCTCTCCAGAGGGGGGAAGAGATAAGCTTTCAATATGAGCTGTCTTTCTAATCCTACGATTAAATGAAACCACCAAGGATGCTGGAGTAAATGCTCCCACTGTCATTGTCTCCTCAGATACTCAGCGAGTCACATTTCTTATTTGGGGATGTGTTTGGAGCGAGATAATGTGCAGGAAGACTCTTTCGATTGAGACACAAGCCAAGTGTAAGAAGAGTGTTCAGGGAGAGGACAGAAAAAAACTGAGAGTGAGAATTAGAGGCCGAGGCAACTACTCAAGTGTTTTCTGTTTTAAAATGTCTCCTTGTGAAAGTTAAAAGTGTGTAAACGGTGTGACATATTTAGCTCTTCAATCACAGTTACTTGAGTTTTCATGCAGTAAACCACAGACTTCATCTTTTTTCGTTTTGAAATGATGTCTGAAATACATTTTTGTGGTTGAATTCAATTTCGGGCACAAAACTTTTTTACTTCCATAATGTAAGGGTGAACTTTGGAAAGTTACAGATATTCACTATGCGAATAGAATTCAGGTTCATTTTGGATTTTTACTGCTGTTAGACAAAAAATAAATAAATAAATAAAAATAAATACCAGTGTTGGGGTCACACATTACAAGTAACGCAAGTTAAATAATAATAATATTACTTGTCTAAGTAACAAGTAAAGTAAGGAATTACTTTAAAATGGAAAAAAAAAAAAAAAAAAAAAAAAAAAAAAAAAAATATATATATATATATATATATATATATATATATATATATATATATATATATATATATATATATATATATATATATATATATATATATATATATATATAGCATGCATAGCTCTATGGGCAGGAAGTTCTCAGCTAATATTATCCTATCCTTAACCTAACATTTATATGTTTTTTAAAGGTAAAGGTTGGTGTAGGTTATACAGTGCATTCTTAATTGCAGAGTTCCTCTATTAAAAAAACGAAACAAGCAAAAAAAACAAAACAAAAAAAAAAAACACAAGTTCTGAAAGAGATTAAGCCTCTGCCAGGTAATAAAAAGTAACACAAAAGTAACATAACGCATTACTTACCATAAAAAATAACTAAGTAACGCAACTCTCACAGTCACCAGAGACCTAGCCCATGCAGACTGTATTGTATTGACCATCTGCCTGTTTATTGACTATGATTCTGGATTTGCCTACATCTGTTTGCTCCTGTGTTGACCACCTCTGTATAATAACCCCTGCATTTGGATCCGCACCTCCCTTGTTCAGCGTCACTTACATCATTACAGCAACTAGTTACTTTTTTGGGGAGTAACTTAATATTGTAATGCACTACTTTCAAAAGTAACTTTGCCCAACACTGAAAAAACTATGACGTTACAGTGGTAAAATTTAGATTTCATTTGATTTTAGTTTTAATTAAAGAATCATAAATGATATATTCAGCATGCATATGTAATTCACAATAAAATTTGATTTTATTTCAATTGTATCTGCTCATTTGTACATACAGTGCTGAGGTATGGTGGTCCAGCGATATGGTGAAAATATGGTAAAATTATGATATTGCTGGTAAAACCAGTGTTATATTTCTAAACAGGGCGGTTACATTAACATATAATTCACAAAAAAATACATTTTAGGCTGATTTTAAAATGTTGTATGTATTTTTTTAAATAACCATGATAAATTAGTATAGTTTACTATACTAATTAGTATATATTATATGTTATAAAACATATATTAGTACACCTTGTATATAACTATAATATTAACTATAATATTAACTATAGTGAACTGATGATCTTATTAATATAATATTATAATACTGTATTTTGCTTTTTTCTACAGTAAAATGCGGTGCACTGTATTATAATATCCCATTTTGTTGTAGAATGTTACAGTATTGGGTAATTTGTTAAAGACCTTATGTGTTGCCATAGCAACTTTACAATTATCTTAACACATTAGGGGCCGTTTACGTACTGTATGGTGTCTCTTCCACAAGTTCATTATTTAATTAAAATAAGCATTTTACGCATATTGGGAGCAACACGCACATTACGTGCAATTGGCACAACCTCGCACCTTCCTAGTGCACCCAGTTGAAAATATTTCGACTTTTCAGAATGCCGTGAGTGCACCGTGATTCACATGACAAGAATTGACCAATCAGCGTCACACTTTTTATTGAATTTAACACATTTTAGCAGACAAATTTCCTCAGAACCCGCAAACACTCCAGTACTTTTTAATTTTCTCCATAAATAACATTTTAGCGCGTTGGCCTCACAGCAAGGTTGCTGGTTTGAGCCTCGGCTGTGTCAGTTGGCGTTTCTTTGTGGAGCATGTTCTCCCTGTGTTCGCGTGGGTTTCCTCCGGGTGCTCCGGTTTCCCCCACAAGTCCAAAGACATGTGGTATAGGTGAATTGGGTAGGCTAAATTGTCCTTAGTGTATGTGTGTGAACGAGTGTGTATGGGTGTTTCCCAATGAGTTGCGGCTGGAAGGGCATCCGCTGCGTAAAACATGTGCTGGATAAGTTGGCGGATCATTCTGCTGTGGTTGAAAAGAAAATGAATGAATGATTGAATAAATCAGAGCTGCAACAATGTTTTGTCAGCTTGTCATCCTCTGAGAAAACGGTTAATGGTCACCTTGCAACATCACACAACAAAGGAGCGTGAGCGCAAATCAATTTCCACCTGATTTTAGATGCGATATGTGTAAGGCCCCTAATGCAATATTTCACTATAGTGGTGTGCTTCAAAAATACTACAGTAGTTAGTAAAAGTTAATACAGTATTGTAGTACAGTATTTTCAAGTGGGTAGTTAACTCAAGCTAACAAACTTGGAAGTATTTATTATTGTAATAATTAATAATTACTTAATAATTATAATAATGATTACTTAATAATTATCTATTAAGCAATTATTATTGAATCACTGAAATATGATAAATAAAAACACATGCAATAGTATTATCATGTCCAAAAGTAAAGTAATAAATAAATGAAACAAGCATGGCGATATCATAGTGCTCTTCTCAAAGTGTACCATTCCCCCAAAACTTGTCTTGAGGGTTTTTCTGCCTTCTCTCTACAATTTTTCCCAAAAAGACACAAAATAGCAATCATTTTTCACTGTGCACTACAACACAATAGTGTTTATGAGGTGATTTTTTTTCTTCTGTTGGCTCAAATAATACTTGGCAAGGCCGATGGTTTCATGCAATAAGCTATATTTGTTTTCAGCAAGACGGCAATGGTGTCTTATAGTAATTCATCATTCGGCTGCGAGAACAACTGCACACAACATCGGCGGATTACAAAAGGAGAATGTTCACAATCACACGCTTGTTCTCATGAATTATTTTGAGTCGTCGTTATTAGCAGCCTTTCCCATAGAGAGGGAGATCCACTTATCATGTCTAATTATACAAAAATATAACCATTTCTATGAAATATCTCATGCCGTTTAAATGCGGCAGCAATTTTCAATTGGCGTGCTCTCGCGATTGCGCACGCAGAGCCATTAAGGGTTCCTCTAATTTGGAATTAAAGGGAATTAAAATGCACAGATATGGCACATTCTTGTATGTGTTTGTGAAAGTTAATCACAGTAGGAGGAAAAACTCCCCCGCAGCGTGTGATCTTGTGCCATGTTAACACCTCCTAGTGCCGTTTCATTTTCAAAGAGTCTTTCATGTTGCGAGGAGTGAGAAAAGGTGTCGTGGCCTCTGTACCGCTGGATCAAAGCTGCACAAATCCACAAATGTCTGTGAGGCAGGCAGTCCTCAATCCCTAACTCTTTCTGTCCCCTGAAAAAATTACCACATAGCTTGCAAAATATTTGACTTTTTCATGTTTTTAATTTAAAGGCATTTTAGTTTGTGTAGTGCTTGAGAAAGCATGAAAAGGAGAGAAGAAAATTGACTTGGAGAACATATTGTAGAGTGAACTTAAATTCTGTCACAGCAAGTGGTAATTCAATGCAACAGAACTCAGCTTAACTCTTTACTGCTACACATGCTTTGAATTGTGCAATGAAAGATTGCATTGGATGATTTTAGATTTTATCAATAGATTGCTTAATTGTTTATTATTTTTTTTATTTTGTAATTAAGGATCATACATTGCGTGGTGCAGTGGGTAGAGTGATCGCCTCACAGTGAGAAGGTCGCTGGTTCAAGCCTCGGCTGGGTCAGTTAACATTTTCTGTGTGGAGTTTATATGTTCTCCCCGTGTTTGTATGGGTTTCCCCTGGGGGCTTCAGTTTCTCCCACAGTCCAAAGACATGTGCTATAGGTGAATTGAGTGAGCTAAATAGTCCGTAGTGTATGTGTATGTGTGTGAATGAGTGTGTTTTGATGTTTCCCAGTGATGTGATGCAGCTGGAAGGGCATCCGCTGCGTAAAACATATGCTGGATAAGTTGGCGGTTCATTCCACTGTGGCGACCCCAGATTAATAAAGGACTAAGCCAAATTTTAGCAATTAAACCAAAGCAAGGCAAGTATTATATACATTTAATTAAAATGTTCTTTAGATGATTTTTTCTTCCTTACCTTTTCCTAAACTAGTGTTGTTGTTTCAGATATGTCAGTTATCAAATTATCAAAACTGATCAAACATTGTATAAGTTAATTTTATTTTTAGATAACAATATTCATATTTATTTACCCAGGAAAAAAATATTGAGATCGAAATCTCATTTAGGATGACCTGGCCAAGAGGTCCGCAACACATGACGTTTGAACAAAAAAAATAAAACTATTAAAAAATTTAAAAAAATAAATAAAATAAAAAGTAAAGATAATATAAAAATACAGTTTAGTTATTCAGCTATACCACATTACAATATATTAAAAACACATTCAGTTGAAGTAAGAATTATTAACCCTTCTGAATTATTAGCCCCCTGTTTATTTATTTCCCCAATTTCTGTTTAACAGAGAGAAGATATATGAAGATATATCAACACATTTTAAACATAATAGTTTTAATAACTGATTTCTAATCACTGATTTATTTTATCTTTGCCATGATGACAGTAAATAATATTTGACTAGATATTTTCAGACACTTATATGCAGCTTAAAGTGACATTTATAGGCTTAATTAGGTTAACTAGACAGATTAGGGTAATTAGGCAAGTTATTGTATAATGATGGTTTGTTCTGTAGACTATCGAAAAAAAATATATCTTATAGGGGCTAATAAATTTGACCTTAAAATGGTTTTTAAAAAAATAAAAAAATGCTTTTATTCTAGCTTAAATAAAATGAATAGGACTTTCTCCAGAAGAAAAAATATTATCAGGGATACTGTGAAAATTTCCCTGCTCTGTTAAACATAATTTGGGAAATATTTAAAAAAGAAAAAAAAAGTCAGTAGGGAGGCTAATAATTCTGACTAAAACTGTACATTGAGAAATGGACTGTTGTTGTTTGTTATGAAAGATTGAGCGAAATGATTTAATTGAGATGAGCTCAGACATTTTCAGTTCAGACTGAAGAATATTTCAGAATGAGGGGGCGGCATGACTAAAGGCTCATTTCCCTATTTCAGTTCAAACCCAGGGAACTGACAAATGATAAGACTCATTCGAACGTAATGCATACTGGCTTTTTGACCTATGAAGAAGGGAACATAGAGGCGCCAGACTCAGAAGAGCCTTGTAGACCAGAGTCATCCAGTGAGTATACCTTCTTACATTCAGAGAAGGCCACTCAGCTTTGGCATACAGTTCACAATGGTAAAAATTCTTAATTTCTTTTTAATGTAGTTTAAGTATATATTTTACTTCTTTAGATTTATTGAAAAAAATATTTGAATAATTTTGGTCAACAATAATAATGCTTTATATTTTTTCAGTTTTAGAAATTTGTAATAAAAATTTATAAAGTATGTTTTTCATTTAAAATTTATATTTAATTTATTAGTCTAGTTTTGAGTCAGTTTTAGTAATTAAGCTTAAAATAATATTTTATTTCACTTTTTGTTATAATATTTATTCATATTTGTTATAATTTTTGTTCATATTTATTCAATTTAATATTTTTGGACCCCATTCACTCTTATCGCTTTCAACACTTACACAATACAGGTGAATGAATGATTAAATGATGACAACATTGTCGTTTTTTTAGTTAGTTTTTCCTGTAAACTGCTTGTATACGAGGTGTTATTTTTAGGACCCAGTGCTGTGAGGTCTATAACAGATCTCAAGCCCTGGATGAGCCCAGTTTTAATGAGTTTCCACCGTCAGCCCACCCTGTAGTACCACCGCTAACACCTTCGCAGAGTTCCAGCCTCTCTTGAGGATCTATTCAGAGCACAACACATTCCTTACCAGGGTAAAACTGAATTTGGGACTTGGAAATACAATATGAAAGAAGTGTGGTGTGTGAATTTGTGAGAGGTCATGGCCTCAGTCGGCTAGACTCCCTCTTTCTGCTGATAATAAGCGTCTCGTTGATTCTCTCCATCTGCTCTCCTGTTACCTACAGCACAAGTGCCTCATGCTAGCCACCGGCAACAGCTGTGTGTGGTGCTGCCATGTGGTTAAGGGTCTGTACCTGTGACACATTTACTGCAAGACAGGTCATACGGCTTTTCCTGGGGTTACTGCTTTAATAATGTACTGCAAAGCTACTTGCAAGTTGAAGTTCAGCTAAAATTGCATGTTCTGTCTTTTTTATCTATGACTGTGATGATTTGATAGCTGTTAATCATAGGACTTTTTGAATATAAAACATACCTTATTAAACCTTATTAAACCTTATATCAGAATTGTAGCAAAAAATAAGACATTTCTTTAAAACACAAATCTGTTTTTAAAGAAAGAAATTATTGGTAGGTTTCGTTTGATTTTTTTTTTCAGATATTTCTTTTTAAGCAGCCCTGTAATGATTGTACATTTTAATCAACTGTTAAAAATAAAGGTTCCAGAGGAAGGTTTTTGCAGTTATGGCACAAATATTTGCTTTGGGGAACCAAAAGTGCTTTTTTTTTCTTCTGTCAGAAGAACTTTTTAACAGTTCTTTAAAAGAGGGTGGTGGCATGTGTGTAGCTCCTCCCCTTTTATGAAACAGCCAATAGCATTTTGCTTCATCCCCGCTCTGATATTTGCACATCACATTAAAGCTTAGTAAATAAACTTTTAATGGATCTATACTTTATTAGGATAGGATAATATTTGTCCAAAAAAAATCGAAATGTTGAGAAAATCCCCTTTAAATTGGTCTAAATTATTATTTTTTTTAGCAATGCACATTACTAATCAAAAATGGAGTTGTGATATATTTACAGAAATTCTGAATATATCTTCACGGAACATGATCTTTGCTTAATATTCAAATGATTTTGGCATAAAAGAACTTGACTCTTTTGGTTATTTCCAAACACCCATACCACCTAAGACTGGTTTTTGTTATTCAGGGTCATATATGCAGTGTAGGATAACTTTTTTGCAATATAACTGTCTCCTTGTATTTAATATACTGTACCTCAATTATTTTAATTGAATTTAAATAAATATAAAAATATTAAAGGTCCCGTGAAGTGCTTTCAAATGTGCATTTTTTATTTAATGTTTGAAAAAATCTAAATACAAAAATGTAGAGAGGGTGGGACATAGAGTAGCTCCTCCCCATTTAAAAAAAAATTAGCTCAAAACATTTCGTTTTATTTCGTTTTATTATTCAATTGCTCTCTGTCAATGAGAGCAATTTAACTCTCTAATGAAAAATCGCATCAAATGAAAAGTGTCTCAAATGGGCAAGGACGTGACAGATGTCATGTGAAAAAAAAATCCTTGACTGATTTAAGCGGAAGTGACAAACTGCAAGCTTTACATGTTTATATTTGTTTTGTATCTTCTAAACCTGAATTTTGTCACTGGTTTGGAGCACACTAGCTTATAGATATCCATAAAACTAACAGACTGAAACTAACATCCAAAAAAGTTATCTTAATTTTTATGGGACCTTTAGGATGTGGATGCACTGGGGTGCTGTTTTTTAACCTTTCAGTGTTTTCGAATAGATTACATCAAAAAGAACATGAGTAATCTTGTCAAACTATACATCTGTCTAATGCTACAACAATCAAGCATCCATTGTAGCTAGTTGATTTTCAATTGGAATCTTAGAAAGAATGTATTTGCTAAATTTGTGTAAGTTGTACATAACACGCTTAGATATGAACGCATTCCTCGCTGTACATCACGGTTCATTTTGAAAGGTAAAAATCCTCAAAAAACAACACATCGAACACACTTAGTCCAACAGCACAATAGTGTTGAATTATATTTACATAAATCTTTCATTCAATAGTTCGTAACAGAACCTTAGATCATATCAACTCTCATTGATTACTATGTATCCCATAATTCACTTTGTTCTTCTAGTACCTGCCTCTCTGTCTTCTGCATAACACACAAAAAGATGCAGCCATTTCAGAACTCATTCCCTGTTGTGGAACTTATTTGGGGCGGTTAGTTTGGCGTTTCTCTCTCACAGGCTGCCTCCGAGCGCTTCAGATTTGTGTGACTCAAATTCCCGGGTTTGGAGGGTATTGGTTGCACTCCCTGCTGTCTGAACACAGCTCTGCCAATGATGGAGGCTCCCTTCAGGCTACATTCCCCCCCGGGTACACCCTTCCGTGGAGTCCTGAAATTTGGCTCACATGACATCCTGCAGTGCGGTGCCACCCTTAGCCCTTGGAGTCATTGTAGAACCAGCGTGACGTTTCCACCCCCTGTCCTCAAACCACATCCAGAAAACCCCTCCAATCAGCTTCATGCAGCGGTTCTGCACGAGCCCTCCCAATAGTATTGAAATATCTCGTTGGACTTGCCATTAAAACAAACATCCCCAGACGGGAGGTTTTTGTGTCACTTTGGGTAGCGGCTCATTCATCAAACATGATTTCTCAACTCTATAATTTCCGTGGCTTTGGAAAACAGAAGCAGCTGCTGTCTAGTTCTTGTTTGTCAACTGTTCTGTATGATTATGACTATTGATGTGGTTTTCTGTGTGAAAAATTGTAAATATTGACCGGCATCATTAGCAATCAGCAGATAAATGTGTATATAATTATAAGTATGCGAAGCATGAAAGAGAACGCGCTGTCATATTTTGATGGATAGATGGATTGACCTCAGGCTGCTAATCTGCTGGCATTCATTACGCATCTCTTACAGATGAACCAAATTTATTATAAATATGTTTTTGATCAACTCTGCCGATGATTGATTTAATTACGTGAGAAGATGGAGAAGACGTTCGCTTTAAATAGTGTTTCATTACTGGAGTAAAACTGAAGGAAATGAACTGCTGTGTGACTATGAGTGCAAACAGCAGCGCTCAAATAAAACATAAATCAACATGACTAAACCATTCTAAAAGTGTTTAAACGACTTAAAATATATAAAAACATTGACAGAAAGTGTAATTGCAATTATTGATTCTTATTATTGATTCTAAAGCTGTCTTTTAAACTTCCAAGGTAACAGCGATAATGAGAGAATTCAAATGGCCAATAAGAAAATTCCTTTCAAATATGCCCGGCCCGTAGAGGAATGGCTTCAGGAGAAAGGTAACTTCCTCCTCTGCTTTATTATTTTGTTATTTTATTTATTTTTTTAACCATCATCGCATTTCTCTTCAGCTAAATTGACTTATTTATACCAGGGTAAATAATTGTACATTGTCCACTAATCACATTTTTCTTTTTCTTTTCGTTTGCCTTCTCAATGCTCAATGATCTTTGTGTTGATCTTAAAGTTAGACTAAATAAATACGTTGTTTAAAGATTCTATATTGGCCTAGAAAACTTTTCAGAGTGTTTTAAATGCAGACATTAAAAGAAATTAATTAAAACATAAATGTCTCTTGACTTTCTGGCTGATAGAAAGGACAGATGAGGATTAGTGATTTTTCAGGAGAAATTGAGGAAGCAGCTTTACAGGAAGTATAATCCGAGAGGGAAAAAAGTCTTTTTTTTCAGACATTAATTGCATATTATCAAGAGTCGTCCTCATTATAATCACTGGAGTTACTCAAATTTGGATGTTTTTATTGTAATCGTGAGGAAGTGATGAATTCTGGACTCGTTTAAATAAATTGTTTATTTATTTACTTCATTTATTCTAAATTGTTATGATCTGCGTCCTGCTCTAAAGCTTTGTTTTTCACAACTACAGGATTTAATTCAGTCTATTATTTCACTGATTCTTGAGACATATGACAAAACATGAAAAAAGTTTCTCCTATCTTAGGTTTGCAAATAGTAGCAATTATCTTTTAATATTAATCAGAGATGACTGCTAGAGTGTACGGTAACACTTTATAATAACTACACACTATGAGTCATTAATTAAGCATTAGCGAATAGTGAATTCATTATGATACAGATGATAGTAAGCAGTAACTGCAGATACAAATGCTTTATTCTTGACTTATAAGCACATATATATTGTGCTTAATGATTGTACTTTCATGTTAATTCTTATTTTTTCATTACTAAATTAGGTATCGCATTATTTATAAACCATTATTTGAGATAAGTATTTTTTTAAAGATTTTTCAGAATGCATAAGTGAATTATTAATAAACTATTCAAATTAACAGATATCTTATTATTCAGGCATATGCTAATAATAAACGCCTTATTAACTTTAAATCTGAAGGTCCAAAAAATCGAAATGTTGAGAAAACCCCCTTTAAATTGGTCTAAATTAAAAAAAAAAATTTGCAATGCACATTACTAATCAAAATGGAGTTGTGATATATTTACAGAAATTCAGAATATATCTTCATGGAACATGATCTTTGCTTAATATTCAAATGATTTTGGCATAAAAGAACTTGACTCTTTTGGTTATTTCCAAAAATACTGTATACCCACACAACCTAAGACTGGTTTTTGTTTCTCAGGGTCATATATGCAATATATTAACTTTTTTGCAATATAACTGTCTCCTTGTATTTAATATACTGTACCTCAATTATTTTAATTGAATTTAAATAAATATAAAAATATTAAAGGTCCCGTGAAGTGCTTTCAAATGTGCATTTTTTATTTAATGTTTGATGTAATCTAAACTGAAAAATGTAAAGAGGGTGGGACATAGAGTAGCTCCTCCCCATTAAAAAAAAAAAACAGCCAATAACATTTCATTTTATTACAGCTCTGTCAATGAGAGCAATTGAACCTTCATCCAGTTTTGTGACCTAATATAAAGTGAGTAATATTTATGCTTTATAAATCCCTTATAAATGACAATTAAAGGCTCAGTTATATTTTAAACAGGAAAAAAGAAAATAAATGACTTCATTCATTTCTATTGATTTGAAGATACACAAATGAAACTGTATCAAATGAAAAATAAATCTTTGAAATCTTAACTAAAATAAAATTACAGTGCAGTTTAAACATCGCTAAATAATATTGAAATGTTGTATCATAATATATTGTTATTTTTAAATCAAATTATATTTTGACACTCCTGTTATTCCGCAATGTTTAAACTTTACAGTAATTTTATTTTTTAGATAAGATTGCAAACATTTATTGTTCATTTGAGACCAAGCCTTTAATTGTCATTTATAAGGGATTTATAAAGCATAAATAGTCCTCACTTTAGATTAGGTCACAAAACTGCATGAAGTTGAGTTATTAAAGCATTTATTACCATACATAGTAACCATTACCAAAATAATAAGATATATAAATATTAATTTCAATAGTTTATTAATCATTTACTCCCTCATTCGTAATGATCTTAAAAACCCCAAACTACTTTTAAATACAAATGGTTTGTAAATACTGCAACAATAAATTAATTATTTAATTAGTTTAGTCATGAAAATGAATCAGTAACAAAGCATATAAATTATTTTAAATGTGCTTATAAGTCAAGAATAGAGCATTTGTATCTGCAGTAATAAGCTGCTTACTACCGTCTACTAATGTAGAGTTAATGCTTAACAAATAATGAACTCACTATTTGCTAATAGGAGATGATTCATAGTGTGTAGTTATTATAAAGTGTTATTGGATGTTCTTATCTGCACAAATACATCTTATTTTATTAAAATAACTCCAAACAAATTATGAAATGCATTTTAATATATTGCAACATGCCTGAAATTTTAATTTAGTACATGAATAAATTAATTTCGTTTCACTTTTGAACTTTTTTTTTTGTCTCTTGTCTCAACAATCAGTTTACATTTACAACCAAAACCACTTCAATCCTGTTTACAGTAACAGTAATTGCATCCTTTTGATATTTCAGAATACCACCATTTTGGTATTTATCAGTGTAGGTGATCTCTCCTCATCGAGACAATCACAGTAAAATGTACCGCAGCCATCATAAGCTTGTAGCTAGACTCATTCAGGGAGACATAATGGGTCTGCTTTATAGTCTAGGTCCTTCAAATGTTTACGACGTGTCTCATGGTAGTATAACCCCAAGCATTTCAGGAGAAAATTAAGCTGTAGTAATCCAGCACAGCCATCTAAGTCATTGTACCTTGGTCGGGTTGCTTAAATGCCCAAAACAACCATCAATCTTGTTGCTGAACAAGATATATTTTGCGCTATTACCGACCTATATAACCAAGAACTGTTCTGGATCTTTCTTGCATCCTCAGGGCGGCAGCTAACGATATTCAACACCCAGGCCACGATAACAATTGGTGGTTCAGACCGCAAGAGGCCATTTCAGGGCCAGCTTTCCGGACTCTACTACAATGGCCTCAAAGTGCTCAACATGGCTGCTCAGGGCAACCCTAACATCAAAATCAACGGCAGCGTCCGGCTGGTGGGAGAGGTTCCTGCCGCCGGTTCAGCCAGAACCACAGCTCTCCCTCCAGAGATGTCCACCACCTTTATCGAGACCACCACCACCATGTCCACCACCACCACCAGAAAACACCGCACCCCACCCACAATACAGGTAATGCACGATACACATGAAATGATTGCAGAGACATGTGAGAAACGTGTGCTAAGATTAGAATTACAAGTTGATGTCTGCCTTTGTTCATTCTTTAGCAGGGGTGAGTTTAGCTACAACCATAATGCTGATGATACACTGGGCAACGTTTTGAGCAATGTTGCTGGGCAACTTATGTCATAAATGGGCAACAGGGTGAGACACAGGGTAACTAATTAGGGCAATGGGCTACATATACTATACTGTTGTCCATTCTTAATAGAAAAATAGCCAAACATCATCACTTGCATGGCAACATTGCCCTAAAAGCATCATCAGCATAATATAACATATATAAAGAAGCTAATTATGGTGTGCAGACTGACTAGAAAACTTCTGGACAAGTGTGTTTGCACACTAGCTAAATATTGGACCCTCTGATTTACTGGGTTGTTACTTAAAAGATTAATTTCAGATAACTGAGTCATTTAGAAACAATGCAAATGATTAGGTGTGTTTTGACCAATTGTCAAGTACATTTGGTCCAACTTAATGTGGCAAATATTGCAGAATTAATAGTGTTTATGGTGTTGTAATATCCGAAACATCTGTATAATGGACAAAAATTGCTTCTAATTCATCAAATCTGCGATAAAGTACACAAACACTCTGTGAATGTCATTACGGGAAACAAAAAATATGTTGCCAGTTGGTCTTTAAGTCAAACACACCATCAAAATCATTGACTTAAAGGATTCATACAACAAAAAAAAACTGAAAAAGGACCTAAATACTGCTCTGAGATGTACATGTTTTGCTCTGGTTTCATTTCAAACTATTTTCGTTATATATAAAAAATAATCTTGACCATTGAACTGCTTTTTAAAATCAACATCACGATTGCAATCAGGATTGCTCTAATAAATTTATGTGAATGTGATAATTACATAAATGATATATGTGATACTGCTTAAATATATTATATCTTGTTCATTTAATAATTGAATACCCCTGCAGGGTTAGATTTTCATTTCATAACATGAATTAAAAACGAATTCTAACTGCATTCTAAAAGACTTCATCTCCAGTCAATGCTTCTGGACACATTTTGGTAAAAAATGTAATTAAATATAAATAAATAAATAAATAAATAAATAAATAAATAAATAAATAAATAAATAAATAAATAAACATGTTTTGTTGTTTGTTTTAATGTAAGTGAGTTACAATAGAATTACAACTTTCATTTTCATTCATGTTTTTGCTTGCTTCAGTGGATTGGTTTAATCCAAGATTAATTCCATGTCAAAGAAGGTGAAGCCACAGAGAACAACTACAGTTTTATTCAATTGCTATGAACCAGTGTTGTCCCAAAACACAGTCCAAACAAATGATGTTAGATGAGTTATATTCCAGGGCCTTTCACTTTGTAATTAAAAGGGGTTGGTCCAGAGTGTACTTTTAAGGCTTGGTTGTGTTGATAAGATGCACATTATTGTGTGCTTATGCTTCATTTGCAAATTATTTTTTCATATATCTTACTTTGATCAGATACTGCTACTTAGCTAACAAAACGACTGTCATATTTCCTAGTTCATCTGAAAGGCCCGCCCTCAAGAGCCTCTGATTGGTCAGCTAACATAATATGCTGTGATTCGTGGATCAGCTCTATGTCATCAGGAAAAGCCCCATGTGTAAACAGTCAGTCACAGTAGCTGTTAGCCGCATCAGTTTGTGCCTGAATCAGACAGAAAATGAAGAGGACACAGTTGAACCTCAAGCCTGCTCTCTAAAAAAAATCTGACAAGTGTCTTCCACATATATTCGGAATAAGCATGTGTAAGTAATATAAACGTTCACATATCTTTTGCGTGTTTTGCACACGGAAAGTGGCCGCATAGAGAGACATTGCAGTGCTGGTGAAGATTGTGTTTACTGGGGTTTGACAGATAAATATGAATTTGTAGCTAAATTGTTAACAGTGCCAAACAGCATTTCCCACTGTTTACCTCGCTACAACATACCATTGACGCTAGAAACTGTGCATTTAATAGATCAATTTAAACAAATAAAAACACTTACAGTTTGTGGCTCACAATCCACAGCTTCTACTATTATGGTTGGAGGAATTTTTAGCCGAATCCAGCACTGAACTGGGAGAGATTCTGGAAGCTGTCCTTTGTCAAATGCTAGAGCTATATATTTAATATAATTCTCTGAAGCATAATTAAAATTAAACTTTTAGCACTTCTCTCTTTGTGTCATGTCCTTTGGAAGCCCAAATACAGAAACAGAAAAATCTCTGTGGAAATAGCAGCATTTGGATGGCATTTTAGCTCTCTCTGCTACATTATAGCACTGCAGCGCCTCTGGCCACGCCCCTTCACTGCGCGGGGTGTATGTGTGTATCCTGAAGCGTTTGTGATCTCACTAGCCTGGATGTATTTTTTTGTAGTCCCCCAAGTTCATTCACTGTATGCTTTGCTAAGCTAACTCTGTAAAAGCCAATGTCTCCCTTTGCATTGAACTTTGAGCATATTACATTCAGAGATGTTGCTTATGTTCACACAGCTACATTACACATCAACTAAAGTTTAAAAAATGATATCATAGTGGACCACCCCTTTAGCATAATTTCTAGTTAGTTGCTTAAAAACTAGCTTGTCTGTCTGACAGACTTAACATAATGCCTCTTTTTTGCATGCATTTTTGCATGTGTGCCTACATCTCCTTATTATTTCTGATTTGAGAACTACACCACAAATAATGTCCGGCCCAGATTTACATTTCGTATAAATGAGAACACAAATTTGTTGCAAACACAAAAACAGAAAATAAATCTCTAGAATGGATTTTCCAGAGGTTTTCTGCACAGCGACACCTTCTATTCTGCAGAACGTCTTGGTGCTGTTGACAACCGTCTCCTTAATTTATTACACTCTTAGCTTGGTCCAGTGATTTCCAGAGTGCTAATTTGTCAAGCGCACCCCTATTTTTTCAGCTTTGAGTTTGCAGATGCACATTTTAGCTGTGGTATTCAGACACAAAACAATGATTGGACTGCACCCAGTTCACATATGTGGACAGGTACACACATTACAACGACATTACATTGTGTCTGTGTGGGATGTCAAATTAGAAATATGCAAAACAGAGGCTTTTGTTTCACTTAGGAGAAATCACTCAACCAGGTGCGTTTGAATGATTTGCCTACAATATGCAAACAACTTGCTCCAGTTAATACGAGCGTAAGAGGCATCCACGGCTTCATTTTATTAAGGTCGAGAGCCTCTCTGACACATTTTTTTGTTGTTGTTTTTCAGGAACCATCCAGAATTGTTTATAATTCTCCACGTCCTTTAGATAAAGATACGTGAACAGGCGCACAAAGCCTCATTCGCACACTCTTGACAAGCAAACAGAGTGCCGCCCACATAAAGTTTGACCGGGAGCCAATAAAACACTGTGGTTTGGCGAAATGCGATTAGACTGGCCATTTCATAGGCATCCTGGTACAAATTGAGCTGGTGGAAGTGATATTAAACCCATCAGTCTCCTCTGTGTCTGAGACGCATTTTGGCAAGAGACATTTGTAATCGTGAAGCCCCCACAGTTGACCACATGAAGAAACTTTGTGACTGACTAATGCTAAGAGAACTGGTGCTACGAATGGCTTCCTACTCAATGCTTGATGAAGTCATTAAACTTGAATAGCACATATTATCATCGCCGTGAGGGTTGTTTGTCATTTACATTGTGCTTTAACTGTAGACAGATCGATGGTTGTTCATTTCAACCTTCAGGTCATGAGATACACGGATCTTGTTTAAAGGGACAGTTCACCCAATTGAAAATGTGCTGGTAATTTACTCACCCTCAGGAGTTTTTTCTTCAGTAGAACATGAAAGAAGATTCCATCAGTCCTTGGTGATTCATAAAAAGTCAATAGCTATCAGCAATCTTAGCATCAAAAAACACATATGGGCAAAGCAAAATTAATACACATTGTATCTAATAATACATTGACGTTATATGTCAGCAGAAACTGATTTCATTTACAGTATTATTACCTTTAATGGTCTGGAGTACATGCTTCCTGTCACATAATGATGTCTATCAAACACCGGAAATCAGTGAAAAGACAATCTTCCTTATTGAGATCATCCACAGAAGAATAATCTTATCTTTATGTCACAGAATCTGTATCATTTTGGTGGATAGTTTAACATACTAATCATTCCTTTCTATTCTAAGCAAACAAAAATAGTTAGAACGCTATGCTATAGACCAGACCTGGGCATTTTACGGCCCCCGTGGCCACATGCGGCCCGTTGGACTTCTCAATCGCAAGCAGGGCCTTGCAATGCGCAGGTCTGATATTGCGAGTCAACAAAAGGGGACTTTCATATATAGCGTCTTTTGCTCGTTCAGTTTCGTTATTTCAAATGGAGACCCGCAGGATCAGCACGCAAATAGGAAGAGATGCACTTGTATATCACACTCACATTTCCAGGCGTTGCGAGTTGAAAAATATGGAAACATTTCAGAGTGCCCCAAGCAAAACACGAGTCATGTGTCAGGAAGCAACCAGGCAGCTTCACGCTTTGTATGGAATTACACAGTAATAAAGGTAGACTAATTACCTCAGATTAACGGTTAAACAAATGCAGATACAGATCCTATCTTAGTGATGATCATCGCATATCTACTTCACATTCAACCTGACTTTAATGCACTTCTCTCACTGAACATAAAAAAAATAAATGTATGAACGAATAAACAAATGAACGAACGGACAAAAAAATGAACGAAGGAACGAGCGAGAGAGTGAAGAAACAAATGAACGAACAATGAACGAACAAATAAAAATTAACAAAGGTGAAGCAATCAAACAGACAACCCTGTGGCATTGATATAAAGTTGATATTGTGATGCTGGTCTTCGAAATACTTTAAAGTACCTATGATCCTTCCAAAACTGATCCTTTTTTAAACTTTTTTTTAATGAATGAGTTTTTAATAATGTTTATTTAATAGTTTCACAGAATGTTTTTTATTTTTTTATTTTAATTTATTAAATACAAATTAACTGCATTGATCAGGCCCTCTAAAACAGCCC
This sequence comes from Danio aesculapii, assembly GCF_903798145.1. Lineage (NCBI taxonomy): Eukaryota > Metazoa > Chordata > Actinopteri > Cypriniformes > Danionidae > Danio > Danio aesculapii. Next base: position 35,884,776 of record NC_079451.1, read on the forward strand.
CAGAGTCTAACGTGGCCCCTTGAAAAATGTATTGCCCACCTCTGCCATAGACTAAAAGTAATAGTGTTGAAAATAATGTTTAGTTTCTTGCACATAGTAATCATTTTGCTTTACAAGACCTCAATGTATTGTTAGACAATCTGATATTTAGTTTTGCCTGTATATTGTGTTTTTTTAACTAGACTTTACTAAAAATGCCAGCTAAAGAGATAGTTCATCCAAAAATAAAATAATTTATGAAATCGTGAATTATTTATTCTCCCTTGTGTGGTTTTAAACCTTTATAAGTGTTTTTCTTCTGTTGAACACAAAAGAAGATATTTTAAAGAAAAATGAGAACCTTCAGCTTAAATAGTAGGAAAAATTCAATGGATCCATTTTTCAAAAAATCATCCTTTGTGTTCAACTGCAGACAGAAACTCAAATAGGTTTTGAACAGGTGACGGATGAGTAACTGATGACAGAATTTTTAGTTTTGGGAGAACTCAATGGCATGAACTCAATTTAATTGAGGGCAGGATTACCATCCGATAAATGTGTTTAGCACCAACTAAAATATATATATTTACACAATTAAGTGAAACTGAGTTGGTCCAACATGATTTTATTAAATAAAAGTTTAAATATATTTGTATTTTTGTTTAACTTAAACTCACAGGTCTGATAATATGCATGTCTATTATGAGTCATACATTTTGAAGTCTCTTAGTTTTATTTGAAGTTATCCTAAATGAACTAAAAGAGCCAATTTTAAGCATATTTCATGGGTTACGTATACAGTTGATTGAGACTGATCTCAGAACTAATTTTAGGACAGTTATTGCTCACTGAGCAAAGCAACAAACTGCATTTGAGCTAATTAAGCTGCCAACACCCAAAGGGTGCTGCATGGTGGTAACCTCAAAACTCAAAGCTTTACATGAAACTCTTCTAAATCTTCAAACTAAAGTGAAGATTAAACTCTAACAAGTCTTTCTATTAACTTTAAACACTTAAGATTACCTTTATTGTCAACATTTACCTCTGTTAATTCAATCCCACGCAAAGCATGTTGGGAACAACAAATTCCTAACCAGGTAGTTGGACCAACAATATTCCTTCAGGTTGTCCCAACACAAAATGCTTAAGTAAACTTACTGGTTTACAAACTTAAGTGGACTGAACATAACAAATAAAACAGCCAAAGAAATGACAAGAATTGTGTTGTTTCAGCTCATTTCAAACAGATTTAAACAAGCAGCGGTAATCTTTTTATTTTTTATTTATATATTTTTCTGTATAATTGCATTTGAAGATGTGCAAGAATAATGCTTTCAGCTGATGTTCTACTGAAGAAAATAATAACCCATTTACTGAGTGGCCTGTGAGTGAGTAAATGTCGTAAAAACAAATGTTCATTTCTTTGGTTTGCTATCTCTTTAAGAAAGAGAGCTATTCTAAACAAAATGTACTGCAGACCTGTGTAGTTCAAGAATTCTCCCACAGATGCTAGAGGGTGCTAAGCATGGCATCCCAGTGCACAGTGAACCATGGAAATGGAAATTTCCACTTATATTATGGCTGAAGTTGACCATGTCTGACTTTAGCTGGAAACCGTAGATGCTCAGCGAAGCATCAGACCGCATTCAAATCTCAGCCCAAACAGGGAAAACACATGCAAACGCTGCGGTAACGAGAAAGTATGCGTCTGCCTGGAGCAGAGCCACGCTTGAGAATAGAACAATTCTCTGTGACGCACTGTGGAAAACAGCACTGCTCTGGGTCTTGTTTGGCTTATGAGGCTAATAGATGTTCGAGAAAACACAGCCATAGATTGTTATCTGATCTAATGAACCAGTCACAGTCACATATTGCGTACGGAAGGGTGAAAGACGTGTGATGGTATTAGCGTGAGTCATTTTATTGGCGTCACTTAACATGACTGAAATTAAGCTTTTGGAAATAGATAATGATACACCCACAGTTGTTTCTAACATGTTTATTTATGTATTCATTTTTTAAATCCCCATCCTACGCACATTGGCCCATCTTTAGATTCAGGCATTCGTTTTAGTCACTGTTCCTCTGTTAAATCTGACACTGCAGTGAATAGTGCTTTGCGTTTGACTTTTTTATTTTCCCTTTGTCACGAAAAACCAAACAACATACAGTACATACAATAACTACACTGTAAAACCCAAAAAGTTAAGGTAACTCAAACCATTTGAGGAAACTGATCCTAATAAGTACTGTGAACTTAGATTATTTGAGTAAATGAAGCAATTTGAGCAAAGTTAAGCCCATTAAATGAAGAGAACTCAAACCAACGGAGTACTGTAAAACCCATTAAGTTAAGGCAACTCAAACCGTTTGAGGATACGATTGCTACAAACCATTTGAGTTAAAAAACGAATCTATATGAGTACTATGAACTTACTCCATTTAAGTTGACGTAATGAGGTATTTAATAAATTGATTACCTTCATCAATAAGTAGAATTAACTTTCAGTAAATTTTGAGTTAACTAGACTCATTTCATTTGATCAAGCTGACTGTTGGGTTTTACAGTGTACGGAAAAGCCAACCGTCAAAATGCTTTTTACATTAACCAAGAAAAATGGGCAATTTGGTGTTGAATGATGAGTTTGAAATGTGAATTGAAGCCCTCGTTCACTGTCTTGAGGATGAATGGAGGATTGTGGGTACTTGAGTGGAATTGGCAGGAGGATTCTCATTAATTCCGATCAGTCTAGTAGGTCAACAGGCTGCTGGTCGTCTTCGGCTTTCTTGTCTTAATTTGTGCAATCGGGATCAGTAAACAAGTGGTCTGTTACAGTTTGGGAAAATAATTTAATTGTGTACTGCAATCCCTTACATGTATTGTGCTGGGACAAGAGATCTATTTTTAAGCCATTTGCATTTGCGTTGAACTGGAACAAGGTCTGGGCGCTTTATTCGGCTTAATTAAGACCAGGGCTGTAGAGACGAAGAGAAGCCGGGGCTTCGGCTCAGAACTCTTTCGAGGTTTGCTTAAGTACGCTCTGCTGTTCTTCAAAGAAATCCGTCTGGAAGAGAGGTCTTGAGAGACAGATCACAAGGAAAGGTTTTAATCATGTTTAGGAAAGGTGCAGAAACAGAAACGATATTGCTAAACGTGATTTCTAGGCTTCGCCTGAGAGAAGAACAACTTGCACATGATGGTATGGTTCACTTTAGCCAATTAGAAGCACCAAAACATAATGAAAAGAAAGAAATTTTGTTTATGATAATGCTCAAAAGCAGTCTCGGCTAGGTTGTGGTCTGACTTAATGTGGAAGACATTTGTAAAATTGATATTTTTCTTTACCTTGAGGTCTATCTTTATTTCATTAATGTATTTGAGAGTATTCGGCAGGCTGGGATGACGGTAAACCTTGCCTGTTTTTCCTCTGGGTGTCTGAATCATTGATGTAAGGTAGGTTAATTGAGCCGCACAGCTTTATATATATATATATTTCAAAAAAAGTGAGATGATGATACGCATTTCAGGGCAGCGATCTCATTTCATTTCTGCAGAAAGCTGAGGGACTACATTCAGTCTCGTATGTCCTTTGGCCTCTAATAGGAGGGATTTTGGGCGTTTATGGTCGTTCCATCCCAAAATCATCAAATCCCTTTCCTTTGCTGTACTGCTGAAATGTAGTACATTAAAGAACTCTGTGCCAGAGGGGATCAAACCCTTAGTGAGACACAGCACAGGATTTTCTCTTCGAATTAGCCCACTTTCAGCCATGTTGTCATAAGTGCTCTATTTGCTTTAAACAGGATCCCAGACAGAACGATTTAATGCGCTGGGCATTAGGATGGATAATGCATATCATGGTAGTGTTGATTTTGTTCATTCAGCTTATAGGGAGCATAATGGATTTAAGACAGGGTTTGATGACGTATACCTGCTATAATGGTTAATGGGATGATTCACCAAAATAAGAAAGATTCTCTTTAACCAAATTTCTTTCTGTTAATAATGTTGATTGTATCCTTTGACTGTCATTTTGTTTTCTATACTATCTTAAATAATGTGTACCATCAATTGTTATTTTATTTTATTTTATTTTATTTTATTTTATTTTATTTTATTTTATTTTATTTATTTTATTTTATTTTATTTTATTTTATTTTATTTTATTTTATTTTATTTTATTTATTTTATTTTATTTTATTTTATTTTATTTTATTTTATTTTATTTTATTTTAAAATAGCTCACAAATGAAAAAGAGCTTCATCATAATATTCACAGTCTTCATTTGAAAGTTTTCAGGCTCAAATTTGAGTCTTTTTTTTATTTCTTAAAATATAATAATCTTCTTAGAGGGATCAGATAACTTCTTACCTTACTTATCAGCATGGAAAAAAATGATCTTCAAGAAGACATACCTAAAGAAGAATGGATAGATTCTTGCTTTTTTACAAAATAATAGTATTACCTCAAATTGTAAATTACTGCAATATGAATGGCTCCTACAAACTTGCATTACACCAGCTAAACTGCATAGATTCAACCCAAATATTCCTAATAAGGCAACGCAGTGGCGTAGTAGGTAGTGCAGTCGCCTCGCAGCAAGAAGGTCGCTGGTTCAAGTTCCGGCGGGGCCAGTTGGCATTTCTTTTTGGAGTTTTGCATGTTCTCCCCGTGTTGGCGTGGGTTTCCACCTGGTGCTCCGGTTTTCCTATAAGTCCAAAATCCAAGGTTTCCATAAGTCCAAAGTCATGCGGTATAGGGGAATTGGGTGAGCTGAATTGTCCGTAGTGTATGTGTGTGAATAAGAGTGTATGGGTGTTTCCCAGTGATGGGTTGCATCTGGAAGGGCATCCGCTGCGCAAAACATATGCTGGATAAGTTGGCGGTTCATTCCACTGTAGCGACCCCTGATTAATAAAGGAACTAAGCAGAAAAAGAAAATGAATGAATAAAATTTTTGATGTCAGATTCAAGCAAGTTCTTAATAATGAATCAGTTCATAAATGCAATGTGAATTCAGATCCTCTTCTTGGTTTTCTCACTGACTCAGTGGTTAACAGCCCACTGGAGGTGAAAATTATCTGTGAATTATGACTTAAATATAAGTTTATCTGTCAGACAAACCATTATATAGCTTCACTGGTCTTGTCCTATATGGGCTACTTTTATGAGATTTGTATGATACTTTTATGTGGCTTTTAAATCCTTTTTTAAAGTTACAGTCAACATTTATTGCAACTTCAAGGAGCAATTTCATCTTTTATGCTCCACAGAAGAAAGAAAGAGTCATGTGGGTGTGGAACAACATGAGTGTAACATAATTTCTATTTTGATGTGAACTATCTCTGTAATGCAATTGAATGATTTAAAAGCCAGCTTAATGTGATTTACAAATTTATCACTACTTGAATGCGCAAATAATATTTTTTAGTGCAGTGGTTGGTCCTGAGAGGTATTTACTGCTTCTGTTTTTAAGTAGTAAAACACTAAATCTATGTAAGACACGTATGTGGCCAGTTCCAGGGACTGTTATCTGTCACTGTGCATCTGCTGTGCACAGCATCCAGCAGCTCTTGCTGTGTTGTTGCTGGGAGGACATGTCGAGAAACAAACAAATTACTCCAACGTTGTGATGTACCTCACGGAAACAACATGATTTTTGTGGATTTAATTAAGCCACCGCACTGGGACCCTGGTAATTGTCCACAATGGGAACAACTAATGGATATTTTTGCATATTAATTGCTTCCTCGTGAATGAAGTGTAGAGTTAACGGAGGCTTAGCCGTTTTGGACTGCAGCTTCTCATTATCACATAACTGCACAGATTTAACCTTAAATCTAAATGCAGAAGTTTAAATGAAAAAAATAACCAAACAAACACATATGCTGACTGCCACTATGTATGCATAATAGTCTGCGTGCTGATAACACAAAAACAATGGGCTTTAAATATGTTTTTCGTTTACTGACCATCAGTCCATCCAAGATGACATTTTTCTTCAGTAAGACATTAAAGAATATTTTTAGCAGGTGATTTTATAACGCAAGCCAATTGTAACCATTCAATTTATAGTATAAATAAATAAAAAATAAATTATATATATAAAACAACATGAATATTCATAATTCCTGATGGTAAATGAAGGTGTTTCAAAGTGAATCAATTAGTTTATTGTATGAACTGAACATTATTTAAAGGGGTCATAAACTAAAAAATAGGAATTCCCTTGACTTTTCGAGTTTTGTTCAACTATAAATAATAATTGTACATTTAATAACACAAAACTTTTACTTATATTGAAAGAAATGAGAGAAAAAACAACAGGTTGTTGAATGAACAAGTTTTCCTATACATGGACGAAGATGAACGCCCACTTATATGTCAGTGCCTGATTAGCTCCACTCAGAGATTCATGAGAATAAAAAACAAATATTAATAAATATGATACATACTAATAAGGCAAATACAAGTCTGCACAGAAAGCAAATGGTAAAGATGACACTGCACAGTTCCATTGCTTTGCACCGACTTCCTTCTGATCTCATTATTAGGAAAGTGTAGATAAGCCTAATTTTTGAATGAGTTCTTTAATGCTTTCGGGTGAATTTGGTTCTTTGTTTATGCAATTTTATAGTGGATTAATTTACAAAGAACACACAATTCCATGCCTGACTTTCAGCTATATTGGATTTGGGAGAAATGTTGCAGCACACAAGTGTAAAACAAGGTTCTTATGACAGGTTCACTGTTGTTTTGCCTGTTATTGCTGATTGCTTTATATGCACTGTTTATGCAGTTTTAACTTAAATCACAGCAGTGTGCATTTATGACTGATGTAGGCTGTCAAAAATGCATGAAGAATTCATCGATGGTCACACAGCTGATCCCAACAATGGGGTTTAAAAAAAGCCAACACCTTCTAAATTATGTTTTTTGAACAAAACTGTTGAAAACATAACAGTGGGCATCAGAGAACAGTACAAAACAACAACAAAAACAACAACAACAACAACAACAACAAAAAGACAGTTCATGACCCCTTGATTCTACAGCCTCAGCAAATGGTCTTGAGAACATTGCAAAACATGTTTGTTTATGGCATAGGCTATCTTTTTACTTCATAAGACCTTAATAAATCATCAAGGGCCCAAACATTTAGATTTTATCTGTATTTACCTTTTTACCTTTTAAAGTGACAGCCACTGACCTGCACAATTTCCCCTTAAAAAATGTTCTTTAAAGGGATAGTTCACCCGAAAATTAAAATTAACTCATCAATTACTCAAACTCAGGTGGTTTTAAACCCTGATCAGTTTCCGCGTTATTTTGAACACAAAAAGATATGTTGAAGAATGCTGGTTGCTTGGACCCTTGTACTTAACACAGGCTCGTTCTGAAAACGTACCCCTATATACATTTCTGGAGAGTGCCAAATACATCCCAGGAGGTACTTTTTTTGCAGTTTTTGTGAATCCACCAGAGGCCACTGTGTATGTTTTTTGAGATCTCAAATTTCTCTCACGAGTGTCATTCGCGGCTGCTGTTCTCACGTTAATACACCAGAGGCCACTGTAGACTGACTGACCGACTGACCAACTGACTGATAGCCCCACCCACCTACTCTAAACCCAACAAATAGTGTTTTATAAAGCACCAATTGACCAGCACCCATTCACTTCCCTAAACCCAACCGACAGTATTTTAAAAAGCACCGATTGACCAGCACCCACCCACTTCCCTAAACACAATCGACATTGTTTTGACAAGCAATCCAGAAAAAGAAAAGCCCCTGATTTCTACCACGTTTTCTGATTTTACCACATTCTCACCTTGTTATTTACTTTATTTTATTTTTTGGCTTCTGTTTTTGTCTTACCTGCTTTCTGGAATCGTTCTTTGTCAGATTTGAACCCTGTCGTTGCGGTCAAATCCTCTCTGCTGCTCAAGTCCACCGACGTACACTGCAAGCCTTTTGACAAAAGGCAGTAAAGCTGTCCGTATGTAGGTAAGCGGTCAGCTGCTATCTCGAAAAGGAACTGCGCCACACAACCCTGTAGCATTTGTATTAAAGATGAAATGCAGCCATACGTACGTCTGGCTAAATAATTCGTGATCTCTAGAAATGTATTTAAGGCTATGTTTTCAGAATGAGCCTATGTTGCATCTAGTTCCATAGACAAAAATACTATAGAAGTTAATGGATGCCACCTACCAACATTTTTCGAAATATCTTCTTTTGTGATCAACAGAAAAAAGCAACTCAAATAGGTTTAAAACAAGCGAAGGGTGATTGATAAATGATGACAGAATTTCCTTTTTTGGGGGTTGAACTATCGATTTAATATTCTACTTAAGAGATCATCCGGGCTGACCTTGAAGCAAATTTTTCATTTCCAGTTGAACTATCCTTTAAAGTCCACTTTCTTCTGCATGAGAGCCGACAAACAGTTCAGGGGTTAACAACGTGATCCACTGAGACAGAAAAAAATACTGTCAGCAGCGGGAGTTGCTGCACTACCACAATAAAGACTAATATTTCTCCAGAGTTGTGTTTCGAATCCAATTATATGGAGGTTGGAGGCGGCCGACAGACGGCTGTGGCAGAGGACTGATATGTTTCAGAAGGTGCTGACGAGCCACGTGGGACCGGGATATTAGGCGTGGGCAGACGCCGCTATCCCTAAGAGACGGACGCCTTGATTTATTGAAATGCGCAGAAGCCGTAGTTAAAAGGGCCAAAGCTATGGGAGCCGTATCAAGGAGCTCCTTGGGATGATGATGATGCGAGTCCAATCTCCTGGACACGGCGCTGTATTGAAATGTGAATCGAGTTTCACTTTACTCCAATTTATTTCCTCTTGAGGTGTGATATCCAATGAAAGTTGCAAACAAGAGACGCTATTGGGAATAGATGGGTTTGCATAACAATAGCAATAGCATTAAGGCTGCACTTCTGTAATAATTCTCCTCTTTATTGCATGCTATTCCTTATGTGATTTGGTCATAGATTAGAAGTAGTTTATCACTTAAATGCAATGAAGATGGCTTTTTAATAGAAAATGGAAGTTTTTAAGAGAGAAAAAAAATGAAATGGCGTCATATTACTTTTACTTGCTGGGATATAAATAAATGAAAATGATAAATACCATATTCAGTTCAGTTTCAGATGAACTTAGTTTGCACCTGATATAAATACATATATAAATATATAGTAAAAATAATGCTAATCCAGTATTTCATTATTTATTCATAATAAACAGCTATTTATTAAGTGAAACCATTATAATTATAATTATACAAATTATTATAAATTAAATAATTAATAATAATAATTGCTTACATTTATATAGTGCTTTTATGGACACTCAAAGTGCATTACACATTGTGGAAATCATCCACCACTAGTGTGCAGCATCCACCTGGATGACACAACAGCAGCCATATTTTGCCAGACCGCACACCACACACCAGCTGATTGGTGGAGAGGAGACAGAGTAAGTCTTAATGATATGGGGATGGTTAAGAGGCCATGATAGTCAGAGGACACCAAGGTTAAACCCCTACTCTTTTTTGAAGAACATCCTAGGATTTTTAAAGACCACTGAGAATCAGGATGTCGAGTTAACATCTCATCTGAAAAACGGCACTCTATGAGCAGTATAGAGTCCCCTTCACTGTACTGGGGCGTTAGGACCCACACAGACCGCATGTTGAGCGCCCCCTGCCGACCTCACTAACACCACTTTCAGCAGCAACCAAGTTTTCCCATGTGGTCTCCCACCCAAATACTGACCGAGCACAGCCCTGCTGAGCTTCAGTGGGTGACCATGTGAAAGTTGCAAAGAGCTAGCTGCTAGCTATTAAAAAAAGTTATTATTATTATTATTATTATTATTATTATTATTATTATTATTATTATTATTATTATTATTATTATTATTATTATTATTATTAAAATAATAATAATAACATACAAAATGAATATTTATAATTACTACTACTACTACTACTACTACTACTACTACTGCTACTATTAATAATAATAATAATAATAATAATAATAATAATAATAATAATAATAATAATAATAATAATATAATAATAATAATAATAATAATAATAATAATTATTATTATTATTATTAATAACTAATAATAATAATAACCTATAATAATAATAACACATAATTATTATTATTATTAACTAATAATAATAATAATAATAATAATAATGAATAATATGATTATGAATATGAATAGCAGATAAACTAATTATTAAATTAGAATTTAAAATATTTATTTCTTAAAAAGTAATTTAAAAAATCTATTTTAGTTTCTGTACTATTTATTCTGTTCTCCAAACCATGTTCATGCATGATAGGTACTGTACAAATAAAATGTATTTCTAATAATATTTAGGGGAGAAAAACATCATCTTCTCATGAGGACAGATTCCTCATATTCTGATATCAGGATTTTTGAGTAATGAAATAAGCCTTGTTCACGCCGTCTGAACTCGATGCACCTCTGCCATTGCTTCGTCTTCTCCTTCTATCATCTTCCTCTTCTCCAGACATTCCCACACGCACTTCTCTATCTCCCAAGACCATTTCCATCCCCTCTTCAAATTAAACAGCCACGGCATAATAAAAGACGCCACTTTAGATTTGAATCTATAATTGAAACAAACTGCGTATTGCTTTCTAATTTTAGCGAGGACAAAAGAGAAGTGCTCAGGGAGATAGTTTGTCATAAGGTCCCATGCGACCTTGCCCTCCTCAGCCAGAAAGTGATTAAAGATAAGGCGCGAGACCGTTGCCGTGTAAACAGGAAGATGAACGGCGGCTGTTTGAAAGTTCGTGGACCATTATAGTCTACCGTGCCTCAAAAAAAAAGTCATAAGTACAAAACAAAATGAAGTGTTCTGGAGTGAGTCCTTGCTGCAGGCCATTCTGCTGCAAAGTGAGCACTGAGACATCTGTAAGTCAATAGCCAGGTGAGATATAAAGAGAGAAATAGACCAGGAAAAAAAGTGCTTTAAAAGGGAGGAATTTATGAGTTCATTCAAGCACAACATATGCATTTTTAGAATAGATTCTTTTTTCGGGGGGAGGGGTGGCCAATGAAACACACCATTATCTTTTTCTCCACAGACTAAATTTTCCATTATGAATGACACAAAACTTCTGTGCCATTGAGTGAGTTAATGCTTAATAATGCATATTTATGCTTAATACAATAATGCTTAATAAACCGACAAAGCTGATGGTCATGTAAACATGTTATGCCATTTTCTTTTATTGAAGCAAGGTCATAAAAGGCATTAAGCAAAATACAGTCATCCCAGCTAGAATTTTATTACAATTTAACCTTGCATGTAAATGGAATAAACTGCTTTATGTTGATTTATTGGTTTATGTTTTATATGTGACATCCTTACTGTGGATTTAAGCATTCAGACAGAGCAAAATTTTTGTAGTAATTAAGGTGAAAATTGCAATAACTAAGATACTTTCGGTAACACTTTACCTTTAAGGGGCTGTTCATAAAACTGTCATGACAGAGAAATCCCTTTAAGGCAGGGGTCTCAAACTCTAATTGGCGGGTAAAATTTATAGGAGGGCCATTTTAGCATTCAAGCACAAGAAAAAAGTGGAAACCTGATGTAATTGATGCACTCAGACATTCTTCCCCAGCATAACGTGTAAGCCTTACGGATGTATATTTCAATGTTTAAATGAGCCGCAGAAGTAATCTTCATGTGCTTAAAAATTCATAAAAATTACAGCGATACTTTGTTTAGAGGTTTGCGGGTGATTAAATGACCAGTGTGTTTGTTGACCACCAAACTTTCATAAAAGCACATGTCTGGTCCGAGCTTCTCTCCCCGAGAAACATCAATCTATAGCGATCGATGATTGGCTCTTGTACTAGTAGGCGGGGCTTCATTCATCATATTGACCGTTACGCTTTTCCTCTTGTCAATTTAAATGTAAAGACGAGTTTTTACATGTCTTTATGACAACTTGACATTAACTCATCATAAATTCATCATATCAACTAGATGTTTCCAAGACAACCTTGTCATAAATCTTATATAAACATGATTGTCATGAGGTCATGAATATTTGTCTTATCACCTTTTTTCAGAGGAACAAACTGAATTTGTTATTATAATTTCTCATTGATAGTGTCAATACTCAAATAATTATATAACAGCATCATCAATATTGAATTACTTTTAATGGCAATTTAATGACAAATTCAATTTGTACTGCTATAGTTGAAGTTATGAAAAATATTATTTACATTTTTATAAAATTAATGATATAATGGACTTATGTCAATAATGTTTATGACAGATTTATGACAAGCTTTGTTGTCTTGGTAATGTCAAGTTGTCTATTTGTTTATGTCACATTGTCATGACAAAGACAACGACAAGTTATGTATTTGTTTATGTCAAGTTGCCATGACAAAGACATCTTAAACTATCACCTTTGCATTTAAAATCACAACTGAGCAAAATACGTTTAATGACAGTTGCCATACACGTTCATAAATGCTCATTGCTCATATGTGTCATGTCATGATTATAAAGGTTTCATGACCCTCAAATTGATTAACTGCTAAAGCACTTGATTCTTTCAGTAGAAGATCAGCTGTTTGTCTTTGGACTGAACTACTGTCCTTTCATCCTATACTGAAGATACGCCCCTGTTATCACTCAGGCCTTTTTCTTGGAGAAAACACAATGTGCGATAAGATGTCAGATGGCTGTCATCAGAGAGGTAGAACTCTCTGGATCATTGTGAAACTGATCTTCTCCTTTCTTATTGATTCAGTTTGTAATACAAGCTGTTCACTCCTTGTACTGCCAAAGTGGAGATAGACACGATAGCATCAAGGCCAGAGAAACCCACAGGAGAGATGAAAGGAGATGATTATCTGAAGGCCAGAGTCAGCAAACTTTTGTTTTAACGTCTGCTTTTGTCTGCCTGCTGTTTTGAAGTGACAAAGAATCATTTGGGGTTCGTGATGACTAGAAATACTACCTAGATATTTGCTTTTATCTTAATTGTGTGGTAAGTGGAACTGTTATCTTAATAACTGCTCATCACCTCCTAAAGAGGCAGGAGATACAGGCTTGTCTAGATTGCTTTGAATTGCTGAATTTAATAACTAATCACATCATCTTTCAGAAGTCCATCTAATATGCTAATTCGATGAAACATTTCTTATTATTATTATCAATGTTAAAACAGTTGTGCTGCTAAAAGTTTGGAAAGCATTCTACATTTATGTGAAATAGAATTTTCAGTATATGTGTAGTTAAAATGCTTTACATAAAGTATTTGGGTTATACACTCACCGGCCACTTTATTAGGTACGCCTTACTAGTACAGAGTTGGACCCCTTTTGCCTTCCATGATGTAAATCTCCCGTTGCACCACATCCCAAAGGTGCTCTATTGGATTGAGATCTGGTGACTGTGGAGGCCATTTGAGTACACTGAACTCATTGTCATGTTCAAGCAACTAGTCTGAGATGATTCACGCTTTATATATGACATGGCACGTTATCCTGCTGAAAGTAGCCATCAGAAGATGGGTACACTGTGGTCATAAAGGGATGGACATGGTCAGCAACAATACACAGGTAGGTTGTGATGTTGACACGACGCTCAATTGGTACTAATTGGCCCAAAGTGGGCCAAGAAATATCACCCACACCATTACACCACCATTACCAGCCTGAACCGTAAATACAAGGCAGGATGGATCCATGCTTCCATGTTGTTGGTGCCACATTCTGACCCTTCTGAGACTCATCAGACCAGGCAACGTTTTTCCAATCCTCTATTGTGCAATTTTGGTGAGCCTGTGCCAATTGTAGCCTCAGTTTCCTGACAGGAGTGGCACCCGGTGTGGTCATCTGCTGCTGTAGCCCATTCGCCTCAAGGTTGGACTTGTTGTGCTTTCATAGATGCTCTTCTGCAGGTTGTAACGAGTGGTTATTTGAGTTACTGTTGCCTTTCTATCAGCTCGAACCAGTCTGGCCATTCTCCTCTGACCTCTGGCATCAACAAGACATTTGTGCCCACAGAACTGCCACTCACAAGATATATTCTCTGTTTCAGATTATTCTCTGTACACACTAGAGGTGGTTGTGTGTGAAAATCCCAGTAGATTAGCAGTTTCTGAAATACTCAGACCAGCTTGTCTGATTCTAACAACCATGCCCCATTCAAAGTCACTTAAATCACCTTTCTTCCCTGTTCTGATGCTCACTTTGAACTGCAGTAGATCGTCTTGACCATGTCTACATGCCTAAATGCATTGAGTTGCTGCCATGTGATTGGCTGATGAGAAATTTGTGTTGACGAGCAGTTGGACAGGTGTACCTAATAAAGTGGCCGGTGAGTTTATAAGGTAACTATATTGATAAAGGTTAGGTTCATGGGTAGGATTAGGGGTAGTACCTAGTTTTCACCTTGGTTATGTAATAAATTTGTTAAGTTGATCTAGAAAATGTACATGCAAACATAATGTCATAAATGGTTTTATTATCGCTTTTAATCAATTTCATGTGCTTTGTTTCTCTTTCAACGTGTTTGTTTGCAAACCTAAAACAAGACACATTTTTTGTCAAGCTACAGTGACAGATGTTTGCAGTATTTCCTATGTAGGTGAAAAACTCCTCACCTCCCACGAGCAAATCAAGAGTGTGATTTGGAAAGGATATACGCTGCCATGCAAGCTATTTCTGATTTACCGCTCTGCTCTGCCTTACTGCAGTAAATGATTTAATTGAAAAGTTCATTTAATTAAACCTGTTTGCTTAGCTAAATCAAACTGTCTCATCCATTCAATTAGCCACCAATGTGCTCCTTGCACACCCAAAGTATGAGCTGTGATCACACTGTTTATATCAGCATGGTATAACAAATGTGAAAGGGACAATTCACCCCATAATCAAAAGTACGTCATCATTTACTCACCCTTCACATTTTCCTAACTTTTTTTTTTTTTTGCATTTTGTTCTTCTATTGAGCTCAAAAGAAGGAATATGGAAGAATGTTGGAAACTGGCAGCCATTGATTTCTAGATTTTTCCTACTGTGGATGGCAATGGCTATCAGTTTCCAACATTTTTTAAAATATCTCCTTTGTGTTTAACTGAGAAGAAATAGAACTCTTGGAGGATTAGTAGTAAGACCTATCCATTTAAAACCAAATAATTACACTTAATAAAAATGTACATTTAGAAATTTTCTTTAATGCAATGTGTGTATGGTTCAGTAATTTGACATCACCATTAACTATGATCATAAGCGCTAAGTGAATGTCAGTTATTTTCCCATTTATATTGACATCAGGTTTAGTTCTGTTTTGACAGAGTAATAGTCTGGTTCTTATATCAGAATTAGCTCTGTTTCCACTGATTACAACATCAGATTTAGATCTGTTCCCCCTGAATATATTTTATTTAAATCTGTTCCCTCTGATTACAGCATCAGATTAAGGTCTGTTCCAAAATAAAATGTTTTTCTTTTCCCACTGGTTACAAAGTCAGATTAAGTTCTGTTCTGAAATCAGATTTATTTCTGTTCCCACTGGTTACAACACCAGTTTTAGTTTTGTTTCAACATCAGATTTAGCTCTATTACTCAAAATTATTTCTCTTCTGATATCAAATGAAGTTTTGTTCACACTGATTGTAACACTGAATTTAGTTCTGTTTTGACATCAGATTTAGTTCTGTTCCAATTGATTATGACATTAATTTTTGTTCTGTTCTGACATCAGATTTAGTTTTGTTCCTACTGATTATGACATTAGATTAGCTCTGTACTGATATCAGATTTAGTTCTTTTCCTACTGATTATGACATTAGATTTTGTTCTATTTTGACATCAGATTTAGTTCTGTTCCCTCTGATTTTGACATTAGATTTAGTTCTTTCCTGATAACAGATTTAGTTCTGTTCCCACTGATTATGACATTAGATTTTGTTCTATTTTGACATCAGATTTAGTTCTGTACTGATATCAGATTTAGTTCTATTTCTACTTATTGTTACATTAGATTTAGTTCTGTTCTAACATAAAATTTTTGTTTTGTTTTCACTGATTATAACATTAGATTAAGTTCTGTTCTGACATTAGATTTAGTTCTGTTCCCACTGATTATGAGATCAGATTTAGTAATGTTCCTACTGATTATTACATTAAATTTAGTTCTGTTTTGACATCAAATTTATTTCTGTTCCCACTGGTTACAACATCAAATTTAGTTCTGTTCTGACATCAGATTTAATTCTGTTCCCCCTGAATATTACATTAGATTTAGTTTTGTTCTGACATCAGATTTAGATATGTTCCCTCTGATTACAACATCAGAATAAGTTCTGTTCCAACATCAAATTTATTTATGTTCCTACTGGTTACAACAGTAGATTTAGATTTGTTCTGACATCAGATTGAATTCTGTTCCCACTGATTACAACATCTTATTCAATTCTGTTTCAACGTTAGATTTAACTCTGTTTCAGCATAACAATCTGTTATGTTCTGACATCAGATATAGTTCTGTTCACACTGATTATAACATTGAATTTAGTTCTGTTCTGGCATCATACTTAGTTCTGTTCATAATGTTTAGTTCTGTTACGATATCAGATTTTGTTCTATTCTGATAGCATATTTTGCCCCTTTGCGTAATCAGATTTTGTACTGTTCTGTTCTTTCATAAGTTTTATTTTTCTATTCTGATATCAGATCAATTTCTATTGATAAAATTTCTATTTTTCTATTTTTTTCCCGCTGATTACAACACAGAATTAGTTATGTTTTCATTGATTGTTCTCTAATGATGATGTCAAAGTCAATAATTTTCTATAATACTTATTTCTGTTCACACTTGTTATGACAGATTTAGTTCTGTTCCCCCTGATTAAGACATCAGAATTTCTATTGTTTTCACTGTTTATTCCATCAGACTTTCAGTAGTTTGGTTCCTAGTGATTCATGCTTAATCTCTGCATCAAACAAATTGACCAAACCTACGTCTCAAATCAAATAGAGCCGTAAAAACATGACGGGGAACTTCCTAAATCTCAAAAATTATTCCAGTGTCAGCACTTTCCTCGGTGCTTTATAATCGATTAGGACTGAGGGGCTCCTGTGAAATGAATGATCTGCCTTCTGTTTGGACCGTAAATCACACGCTTGCTCCTATATCTACAGGATTTACATGCACAGGTTTTGGCAGAGGATGCGCTGATCTGCTGCTATGTGTACTACGACTTTTGCAGATTTTGTAAATATGGGCTTCTGAAAGAAAAAGCAGGCTTTTTTTTTAAACCATTGAACCCTTTGAAACTAGTCATGTGTATGAGAGCACTATCTTTCCCTTTCCAAATTTTGAGATGTGACACATTCTGACAGTTTTTAACAGTTCAGCACTGAGCAAAGATAATGAGAAACATTTCGCATTTGAAATGGCAGGTTTAGCTGAACTGCACATTACTTGATAACAGGCATTCAGTGTTAATGTATTTAAGTCTGTTCATGTGTTCAAACCACACTTCTTTCAGTGTTATTAATGAAATGTCCTATATTGTTCACAAGCTGCTCTCTGACCTCAATTAAATCACCCTGCGAGACAAGCCAAATGGAATGAAATGAATCAATAGAAATAGGTAATTTGACGGGTCCACGGGTCAGCTGCACTAAATTTGTGAAGCTTTTCATCAAGCACTGAGACTATTAAGCTTTTACACCTCAGAAATGTTTATACTTAACGAAAAATGCTTCCTATTTAGTCACTAATTTATTCAAGACTGTCTGCACAGTAATTTAATGTGAAGAAAAGTGCAATGAGTTTGGCGTGTGACCCCTTTTAGCTCCTAAAGACGTGTCATTTTGTGAAAAATATTAAAAATGAGTGTACAAATCTTGGCTGAATTCCAAATGAGCATGTTTTAGATCTAATTGCCCACATTCTTGTTGTATTTTGAGATATGAATGGCAAAAAAATTGTAAGAAGAAAAGATCATTTAGTGCCCTTACTTGTCAGCAGGGACTATTGAATCCATTTATTCTTTCATGCAGCTGTATATCATACACCCAACACAATGTGGCATCAGGTGCGACTCGAGTGTTTTTTTGCCACTTTCATAATTGTGCACGGATCATTTTCACATCCTGTGCCATGTTGTTTAAATAGCAAATGCATTTTTGGCTAAGTGTGCACCCATGGACGTGCTGGTTTGAAAAGGAGGTGTGTTAAGGAGCATAATTTCTATTTTGAGGCAACTTAAATCACACATTTTTTTGTCTGTTTGTGTACGACTATGTTATTAAAGAGTGCGTTAGTGATAGGCTGGTCTAAAATCTGCATACACATTACTTATTACACACACAGGGATGCACAGCAGCACACAGGTGTCTTTAAATATAAAATATTAAGAGATAAAAAAATATATATTATTGTTTACATAAAAAAAAACTGCTACCTGCCAGCCATCTGACTGGTTTAATGCACCTTAATAGTGTTTTAAATGCCCAAAACACACTTAAAGCATATTAAGAGAATGAGGACAACCCTTTTAAACCATGGGCGGGGCATGCCAACCATTTTTCCCCTTCATTAAAATAGATAAAATGTGAAAATGTGATATTAGCTTTTCAGAAACCAGTGCTTCACCCAACTTGTCTGTTAATAGCTCCACCTATTCATAGTAAATATATACAGTAGCATGACTTTTCAAGGGCATAATTCACCTCATGTGGTATCTTGCTTGCACTTGAGCAATACAGATGTTAACTTTGTTGTCTGCATCAATAAGCAATGCCAAACGTTTAGACCTTTTTGTCTATTTGTGTGTTATTTAAAGAGTGCATTAGTGATAGGCTGGTCTAAAATGTGCATACACATTGCTTATTACACACACATGGATGCACAGCATCACACAATTATCTTTAAATCTAAAATATTTAGACATTAAAACTATTACATTTGTTTACATTCATATAAAAATTGCTACCTGGTAGCCATCATACTGGTTTAATGCACCTGTTTTAAATGCCCAAAACACACCCAAAACATATTAGGAGAATAAGGACAACCCCTTTAAACAATGCTTCGAACATTATTAAAATAGATGAAATAAAGTGATAACAGCTTTTCAGAAACCAGTTCTTCACCCAACTTGTCTGTTAATAGCTCCACCTATTCATAGTAAATGTATAGCATGACATTTTAAGGGTATAATTCATCACACATGGAATGTTGCTTGCACATAAGCAAAAAAGATGTTAACTTTGTTGTCTGCATCAATGAGCGATGCCAAACATTTAGACCAAACTGTTCTCAGCTTGCACGTTGAAAGACAGCTTCACGAATTACTCCTCATCCCTTTACGCCCCGTTTGTCCTTTGATGCGGAGCGGTTTTGATATTAGAAGGCTTTGACTAGACTCTGTGTAATCACATCTCCGAAAAGACCATCTCTTTTATTTCCATAAACATCCTTAGGGTTTCCGGAATAACCAAATTCGCCTGAATTGTGATGCTGGCCTCTTCGGCTCTGTCACTCTGTGGTTCCCTCCTGCTTTCTGTACCCAGCAGGACACTGGAATGCTTCACCCAGGCTGTCAGTTATCTTTCAGCAGAGCTACGGTAAATATCCTGCATTGATTAAGCAGATTTGCATAGGCAGAGCAGGCCTCGGGGCAAAGAGCTGAATGCTAACCAACATCCACAATGTCACAGGCCCAAAATACCATCTTGCCCTGCAGCTGCAAGGGTTTTCTGCCATAAGACTGCATAACCATCAGACTGCTGGGCAATGTGGAGGAAGTGGTCTGGAAGTTGCCAAGGCATGTCACGTTTGCCAGAGCAGTGCTTTTATTCTGCTGTCTGTGAGGGGGTATTTAATTACTGGGGATTTAATCTGTAAAATTGAATCATTTTTATAGTTTAATTATCTGTTCTTGATTTTAATGCTCAGTATCAATCAGTCTCTGTGTTAGATTGGTATTATTCATAAGTTTTTATGTTCATGTTTCAGTCTTTGTGTTGTTTTTATTTACAGAATTTTATTTTAATTAGTTTAGTTTTACTTAACAATTTTACATTTTTTATAGTTTAGTGTATGATTTATATATAATAGTTATTTGATTAAATCAGCTTTCTGTTTTAAAGTGAAATAGTCACACAATCATTAAAATAAATTCATATTATATAGTATATGTAATAAAATTTAATGTAATAAATTCTTAACTGTCTATAATAAACATGTCTATCATAAACACAAAATAAGTGAATTTCACTACTGTAGATTTTATATTATTTTAAAACCTGCTTTAATAATGTTTTAATCATCACAAAATGTGTTGTTTCATTTCTCACTTGTTTTGTAATTATTTTATGATTTTTTGAATCCTCTTGTTTATGTAAAGCACTTTTAATAACCAATGTGTATGAAAAGTGCTTTATAAATAAGCTTGCCTTGCCTTTGTGTCTTTCTTTTTTGGATGGGGCCTTTGGTAACAGACACAGTGAGCTTATCTCATAATGCTGGAGCTGCTGTCCTTAACAATCAAACGATTCAGAGATGTAAGCTCTCTCACTAAACCCCTATGAAGGAAAAAAAGAACTGCATATACTCTACAGTGAATGCTTTAAATCTTAAAATACTGTTTATACAGTGAAGTTTAAAAATTTACATGAATCATACATTAAAAATGATTTAAATGAAAGGTTTATATTTACCGAGATTGATCGTGAAAATTTCAAATTATTATTTAATCATTTAAAAACATTTAAGAATTAAATATGACTTTATATTTGTATTTTGGTAACATTTTAGGTAACATTTTGTCACACCCATTGACTTTCACATACACAAACATGCTCTATTCTTCTTATCTGCAGTCAGCCCTCTGGTTTGTGAATCCACAGACTATTATTGAAGCTCAAGGGCGAAAATACAAGCCTGTCCATAATGACCTTTACCTTGTCAAGGTAGAATAATCAGATTTCACTCTTTGCCTCAGCAGGCCAGCAGACAGCTCACTAAAACTCAATACACAGCAGAGCTGCTCATTTTCAGCAGGCCAGACGAATAACAGCTCCAAAGGGCCCTGTCATCTAAAGCTATGCAGTCCTCATCCTCTACAGCAATGTGGTCAGCTATTATTCAATATGAAGTGCAAGAAAGCCATAGACTTAGCCAGAGCAGGCACAATATTTAATCTGACATGAACAGAATTGAACCCATGAAAGATGAATGTAGAGTCCATACAATATGACGGACTGTTGCCTATTGGAAATGACTCAATCCCAAAGAAAATATGAAAAAAAATGTCAGGCTTTTGAGCAGATACTCTTTTATAAAGGCTTTTGAGTGGATACTGTACAACTTAATTTCCAGGTTAACACCAGTATTAAATATCCCACTCAGCCTTCATTTTCAGTTGCACGTCAATATAAATGTGGAATCTAGTGAATCGCTGGCTTCAGCTGATTTCATTTTAGGATGCAAAATTATTTATTATACACAATTAAGGACAGTTAGTCAGTCTATCTACAGCCCCTCCGAGGTAAAACATTTTGGGTGATTTTAGCTGAAACTGTGGTCCTTGACTGCAATTTTAGAATAAAGTATACACTCACTGGCCACTTTATTAGGTACACCTTACTAGTACAGAGTTGGACCCACTTTTGTCTTTAGAACTGCCTTAATCCTACATGGCATAGATTCAACAGGGTACTGGAAATATTCCTCAGAGATTTTGGTCCATATTGACATGATAGCATCACGCAGTTCCTGCAGATTTGTTGACTGCACATTCATGATGAGAGTCTCACATTCCACCACATCCCAAAGGGGCTCTATTGTATTGGGATCTGGTGACTGTGGAGGACATTTGAGTACAGTGAACTCATTGTCATGTTCAAGAAACCAGTTTGAGATGATTTGAGCTTTAAGACATGTCACGTTATCCTGCTGGAAGTAGCCATCAGAAGATGGGTACACTGTGGTTATAAAGGGATGGACATGGTCAGCAACAATACTCAGGTAGGCTGTGCTGTTGATACGATGCTCAATTGGTACTAATGGGCCCAAAGTGTGCCAAGAAAATATCACCCACACCATTACCAGCCTGAACCGTTGAGACAAAGCAGGATGGATCCATGCTTTCTTGTTGTTGGTACCAAATTCTGACTCTGCCATCTGAATGTCGCAGCAGAAATTGAGACTTATCAGACCAGGCAACGTTTTTCCAATCTTCTATTGTTCAATTTTGGTTAGCCTGTGCAAATTGTAGCCTCAGTTTCCTGTTCTTAGCTGACAGAAGTGGCATCCGGTGTGATCTTCTGCTGCTGTAGCCCATAAGCCTCAAGGTGTCATGTGTTGTGTGTTCAGAGATGCTCGGTTACCTCGGTTGTAAAAAGTGGTTATTTGAGTTACTCAAACCAGTCTGGCCATTCTCCTCTGACCTCTGGCATCAACAAAACATTTGCACCCCCAGAATTGCCACTTACTGGATATTTTGTCTTTTTCGTACCATTCTCTGTAAATCCTAGAGATGGTTGTGCGTTTACATCCTAGTAGATCAGCAGTTTCTGAAATATATTTGAGTTGAGTTTTTGCCATGTGATTGACTGATTAGAAATTTGCATAAAGGAGCAGTTGAACAGGTGTACCTAATAAAGTGGCCGGTGATTGTATATATGTGCATGCAAAACAAAGTTGGATCCAATTGAGGTCATGATAAGAAACAATCAGCCTGTGCAAGAAATTGAAAACCATTTACAACATGACATTTAATCCACAGGCTGGATGATGTTTAAAAAAAATCAATAAACAATTCTTAATTTTTTATTTGCCCCCAAAATTCTTTGTTCTTTAAATAATGTGTAATTACCTTAAGACTGAAAATAAATTGAACGGATTTAACCGGATTTGCTTATCTGTCGAACACCATGAAGCATTACTCTCTTAGCTTTGAGAAGAGTGAAGAAACAAGCTAATCTTCCCGGAGTTCAATATTAAGTTTCCGTCACTGTCAGGCTGGGCGTGAGAGAGGGAGGGGAGAAGATTACACTCTGACGGAAACACATTCTCACATTGTTAAAACATGGATTAGGCTGTTTTCTTCTTCCTAACAAAAGTATCAATTTTTGAGTATAAAATGGCACAATGCATTCCTGGCTTGCAGGAAGTCTGAGCTTGTGTTTATATGACTTCAGCTTATATTAAAATGTCCAAACAACAGCAAATACAATAGATAACTTTAGAAAGGTCTTTAAGTAATATACAATAATTGAAGTGAGTATTTATAGCATCAATCATGCAATGTAAAATCCCTTAGTACAACATCAGGCCATTCAATATACAAACAGCACAAGCAAAGTTCAAGTGCAGGGTTCAAATGCAATAGACAAAACACACAATGCAATAATACACATTGCTCTGTGGTCAATATTAGTAACCAGCCATGAAGCAAGCCTCCAGTGTCCATAGTATATGTACAAAGTCCAAGGCTCAATGGAAATATGTGCCTTCACCGACATTTTTGCAAAGCTCCAGGTATGTTTTGTTATATGTTTCAGATATACTTCCTTCTTGTACATGTTCATGAGTAGGCTGGGCTTGTTGTAGAGATAACCCATCGATCTGCTGACCTAAAACCATTCCTAAAACCAACAAATAGCATATATTCAAAAACAAACATTAAAGAAAATTGCACTGCAACCACAAAGTTTTACGTAAAGGCTGATTTATGCTGATTTAAAATGTAACAAAAATGTAAAAATGTATCAAAAGCTCTGTGATTGATCGGCATGGTAGCGGTTAGTGTAGGCAGTGCTAAGAGCCGCAAGCCCGATAGAGTGACAAGTGTCGAGTCCTGTGAAGGAGCTCCAAATGGAGACTTTTGTTTTGTGTTTACCTTATGATTAAAGTTGTTGCACGTTTGCCAGTTCCCGCCTCTGAATGAGCAAGTTTTAGCTACTTGTACATTAAAGTCGCAGAGAAACTGGCATATGATTTTGTCAGCTCACATTGCTAGTTTTGTGGTGAACGCCCACCGTTTGCTCATTTAATATGCCATTTCTCTAGGAAATTATAATCGCAGTTTCCGGTTCATTTGGGACTTTAAGGTTGCATTCAGAAAAAAAAAACACCCGTGAAGAAACTCAACACAGACGAACATAAAAACATGCTGCCAGCTAGCATTATGGAAGTCTTATTGCAGAGCAACACAAACAGCACACAGAAGTATAAATGCACGACTACGCACAAGGCATACACCATGGGTCATGCCAGTCACTCGACACAAGTATAAATCAGCCCTAACTCGCAGACTCAAACACAAGTGCTCTGCATCACAAGTACAACACCATAAAAACTGAGCTACCGAGAACACTGACCACAACAGAAATGTCCAGATAGATGGGTAAGGCAAACTTATTCTATAAAAAAATAATAGACTAGAATAAGTCGCTTTGTGGGTTTTGTTTGATGTTGTGCATAAGAACTGCATGAAAATAATCCTTTATTGGTCAATATTGTGTCCCTGTAAATATCATTACTATACAAAAAAAAAAAAAAAAGTTTTGGCTTCATACTACCCTGAAGTGTTAACCTCACCTAGAAGCTGCATACAAACTTATGTTGAAGTATATATGCCAAATCCAAAAGTGCTTCAAAGACAATCGATGTATTGGTGCTCTTTGGAAAAGGAGTTCATAAAGATAAACAAACTAAAAAAAATTATAAGTCCATGCACTCGAAAAGTATGTAAAAGTTTAAAAAGCCTTTATTTTAAAAACAGCATTATTGTGCACCGCACCTACTTGTTTCCTGCATTCATTAGGGGGACAATATTCAGGTCTTTCTAGAGTTCATTTGAACACTCAGGGCTCTATTTTACCAATCTGTGCGAAGTCTAAAGTGCATGGTGCAAAAGCATTATGGGCATGTTCGAATCCACTTTTGCTATTTTAAGGACAGGAAAATGCACTTTGCGCCCTGCTGCATGGTCTAACAGGGTTGTGCTTATTCTCTTAATGAGTCATGGGTGTGTCTTGAGCATAATGTGCATTAAACCAATCAGAGTCTTATCTCCCATTCCCTTTTAGAGTCAGTTGCGTCGCACCATGGGGCATTTGCTATTTACATGGCGGTCTTTTTAAGAGAAAAAACTGAACGCTTCACTAGCTAGAAAACAGTTAAACAGACAATCTGAAGCGAGGATCAAGAACGAGCCTCCTCCATTCGGCCTACTTACTTTCTCTTTACTTTACTTTTACTCTTTACTATACTTTACTTCTTTACTTTCATGAAGAAATGGTGTTGTACGTGGTCTACTGAAGTCATCTATTAGCCTACATATTTATTTTCATTTGTTAAGCACAAAGATTTGTTTTAAAACTATTTCTAAATTCAGTTCTAATTTCCAGCAAACAAATAAATAAACAATAATAACAAAATGTGGTCAATAAACGGAGTTATATCCAAACACATGTCCTATTCTTATGCCACATGTGGTGATGGAGACGTCTCCGAAACCTGACAGATGGACAAATCTAAACTTGTTTTTATTAAGACAATATAAATATGCATATAATAAATAATACTGCTAATAATAATAACATTAAACAAGTGCAAATTGTCTTGAATAAAGTGAAGAAGCCCCCAGACATGAAGAGGAAGTGTTTTTTATATTATTCTGAAAAAAATAATAATTTCTGTAACATTTTAATCCTTTAATTTTTGTGATATGTTAAGATATTTGTACATCCTGGGTGTATTAAGCAATGTGTGCATTTTGGATCTGTATTGGTGCATAACTAACACGCTCAGTGCTGGACTTTAGGCCAGCTTTCAGTTGGTCAGTCTATTAAGTTCCTCAAAATAGCAATGTGTCCACAAAGTGACGCAAATAGATTTGCTATTTAAACAATGTGCCGCAAGACTTGAAAATTAGGGTTGCGCTGGTCTGAAAGTAGCAAGAAATTGCAAGAAAAACACATCTTGTGCCTTATTACACAGTGTGTATGATAGGGCCCTCAGTGTCACATGCAGCAATTAAACATCTAAACTAATATATTGAAATATATTGAAGGCTAAAGCACATATTTCTAATTAGCCTTTGTTGATAAATTCGGTTTAACATTAATGGCCATGATTATTACCTTTATAAAAGTTGTATAAAAGTAATCCTCAAACAATAGCTTTAAACATCCGATAGAGAAGACCTCTAAGATAATCCACACAAGCAATTGTTTAGAAAACAATATCAGACTCTTTTCATATGGACAAATGGAAATCTCTTTTAGACTGTAGTGAGTGAAGAGACAAGAAAACTACATAAACCAGACCATAGCATGTTAGAGTTTTGATTGTGAAAGAGGATATGAAGAATGGCTATGGTGCTTCTAACCGATTCCAGGATCTGTACGTTAGTACAAAAAAGCAGACACATTCATATTCAAAACGGCCATTGTGTCCATAGCCGAATATAAACCAGTTTATGAGATTAAATGCTGTATTTTGCTGGGAAACCTGAGATAATTTCTCATTTTCTCCGCAATCAGCCAATTATGATTCTCATTGCTTTCTGCATCTGTGATATCCTCGTCCTCTTTCAGTCACCAAGATGAGTTATTTGCCACACCAAATATAAATTCAATGAATAATTTCATATTCACATAGAGCGATATTCCACACCTCGCCAGGGCGAAGATGAGCATTCAAATGTATTTTTTGCAGCATTTTCATACCAAAACCCAAAGTCCACCAAAAATATAGACGGGAAACATTTTATTTTTCCTTCAAAGCTAATCATATTTACGACCTGGAGCTTTCTGTTATTTAAAATGTCATAAACCTGGTCTACGACAGTACTTATTTTGGCCCACATTCTAATCTGCTCCTAATAAAGATGTGCCAAGCAGAGGGTGTGAAAAACGAGCCCACCGCAGCGGTTGGCATGAGTAAAGGAGAGCGCTGGGTATAAATCAGAGCGGGAGACGCTGGAGACACGCAGATAATCTCTGAGTGCTGCTGTGTGTTTGCTCCTCTGCTCTCAGAGTTGCTGATATACAGTGATGGGAAATCCATGCAGACTCTCCAAAGGGCGAGATGGAGGTGACTCGTATAAATGCTTGACGTGAGCGGTTTTTCAAAATAAAAGTTTGGAATTAACGCCCGGCAAACTTATTCCATGTCTGTCAGTGTGGATTCATGTTTATTGATGGTGAAATAATCACAGTGATTTATGAGCAGGTTTATCCCGAACTCACTGCAAATTCATTTATTAAATATTGTGAACTAATTTGATTATGGTTTTGCCAGCTAATGAGACTAATGTGGTACTGTCTGGTCCATTTCAAGGAATAGTTCTTAGTGGAAAAACGAAAATCTTGTTATTATTTTAGCCGCTTACTGCAATTATTTTTGTATTATTATTTACCTGGTTTACTATTGCTAATTAGGACGAAAAATAAAAATTTTATTAAATTCTTAATTTTTTATTTTCATGGTTCAAACTAAAATTAAAAGAACAAAAGAACCTAATATAACATGCAAGTTAGAAAAACGTCTAAAAAATGCACTGTAAAACGTGATTAGTTACTTTACTTTAAAACTTGAATAAACCTGTTGCCTTAAAAGTAACAAGATAACTTGTTTGCAACAAAGAAAGCAAGTAAACCCTTTTTAATTTGGAAATATGTTGACTTAATGTTTACTCATTGTGGTAAACAGTGTACTTTTATGGCTTCGTTGTGTTTATAAGATGCAAAGCAGTGTGTGCTTTTGCTTTATTTGTAAAAATTACATTATTTTTTCTTATATCTTACTTTGATCATATACAGCTACTCAGCTAACATGAAAACGACTGTCATAGTTCCTCCGAAAGCCCGCCCTCAAGAAGTTCTGATTGGTCAGCTAACATAATGTGCTGTGATTCTTGGATTGGCTCCATGTCACCACGTCACGCCCCTACAAGCACGCGCTTTTGCGTTGTGTAAACAGTTGCTGAATCAGACAGAAAATGAACCTCACACCTGCTCTCTAAAATAATATCTGACAAGTGTCTTTCACATATATTCGGAATAAGCTTGTGTAAGTAATGTGAAACGTTCTCATATCTTTTGCAAGTTGGTTGTTTGAGATGTAGAATGCACGGAGGGCGGCCGCATAGAGGGACACTGAAAGTGTCTATGAAGTAAATATGAATTTTTAGCTAAATTGTTAGCATTGCCAAACAGCATTTCCCGTTGTTTACATCCTTTATGTCTTTGCTACAACATACCGTTATCACTAAAAATTGTGCATGTAATAGATCGATTTTAACAAATAAAAATCACAGGTTATGACTCAAAATCCACAGCTTGCTTAGTTGTAGGAGCTTTTTAGCTGAATCCAGCACTGAACTGGGAGAGATTCTGGAAGCTCTCTTTTATCAAATGCTAACTACATATTTTTAGAATCCTCTGTAACATAATTAAAATTCAATTATAAGCACTTCTGTCATTGTGTCGTGTCAAAGATGTTGTTTATGTTCACACAGCTACATTACACATCAACTAAAGTTTAAAATATCATATCGTAGGGACCACCCCATTAAAGGAAAGTCAGCTAATCATTTTAAAAGCAACAAGTTTACTCAATTTTTTTGAAGTCAACTAATCAATTTTACAGTGTAAAAATAAACTAATTATATACTATAAATAAAACTGTTAAAATAGCTACAGTTATTATTTTACTATGTTATTTGTTTATTATCTATTTTCTTCTTTGGTATTGTTATGCTCTTTTTCAGTTAGTTAGTCAGTTTGTAGTTTAGTTTATTGCTAATTTATATATTTATTAAGATATGTTCATGTATGAATGCAAATGTTTGATTAGGGTTTTTAGTCACTTTATTTCAGTATGTAACACGCAGTAGTTTTAGTCCATATATAATATTATATATATATATATATATATATATATATATATATATATATATATATATATATATATATATATATATATATATATATATATATATATATATATATATATATACCATATGACTAATCAACATTATACTATTAACATTCATGTTGTTGTTAATACAACTTAAACGTTCACAGCTGACCTTGCTAGCTAGCTAAGCTATTTTAGTTATTTTAGCAATATTGCACATTCCACTATTGCACAGTGTTGCCATTTGACAGAACATACATTTAATAAAACTAATTTTATCCAAAAAACTTTTTTGAGTTGTCTCAGATTTTTTTGTGAATCTGACATAATTTGATCCTTTGTTTTATTGACGTTTACATTTGCATTTAACAATGAATCACAATAAAGCCAGTCTGTCAGAAATCGCGCCACAGTAAAACACTGCATGTCATGTGACTTAACCAAAGCCCATTATTGGCTAAGCTAAGGTCTTCTCTTTCCAACAAAAAAATTTGAATGCTGGTGTTAAAGAAACTGTGACGGGGAAATTAACATAAATAACATGTTGCCATATGGCAACACCATGTGATAGAGGGTTAAATTCGATGTGCGATGTGCAATCTAACACATTCAAGTCTCTCTTTAAAAAAAACTGCATTGTAAAATATGATTAGTTTCTTTACTTTAAAAATTGAATAAAGCTGTTGCTTTAAAAACAACAAATGAACTTTTCTTTAAAAAAGAAAGTGAGTAAACCCTTTCTAACTTGGAACTGTTAAGTTGACTTAATTTGTATTATTACACACATAGTTCATTTACTTAATAGTTAATACTTAATAGATTACACACATAGTTCATTTATTTTTGCAGTGAACAAATAAACTAATTTCAAAATAAATAGAATTGTAAGCTACAATAGTTGTGTATTTATTATTTCATTTTTGCAGACAATATTTATGTTTATTGTTTTACACTTATTTCAGTTAGTTAGTTAGTAGGAGAGTAGTCCGGGTGCTGCTTGGAGTTCCGATCATCTCCGTAAGCGGAAAATTCGGATCCAATTTGAGCTGCAGATACATTGAAATATTCAAACTCCTGCGACTAGACCGTATGCGACCGGCGGACTGGATGTGAAAAAAACATTTCTATTCATAAATGAGTATATAAAAATATATTCTTTTTAATGTTGCCTCCAGTTTCCCTCCAAATATTTTTACATGACAAATCTGTGCAACTGCCACAAGGCGGCGTGTTCCAACAGTTGTATTCGAATGTCGTGTGCGGTGGAAAGGCTTATGTACTGTATGTATGCATATGTTTGATCAGTGATTTTAGTCACTTTAACATTCCAGTTTAGTTGGTTAAGTAAGTAGCAAACAAAAATAGTTTAGCGTTCTCCAGTGTGTCTTACATTAAAGTCGATGTGCAATCTAACACATTCAAGTCTCTCTTTTGTTTGTCTATTGTCCCGTTTGTGTGTCTGTGTGTATTGTAGACCACGGATGATATGGTTTCGTCGGCCGAGTGTTCCAGTGACGACGAGGACTTTGCAGAGTGCGAAGGACATGCAGGTGGGCTAGGTCAGTTCACTTTTGCTTGCCTCTATGTGGTGATCTTTCATTTGCAACTGAGGATCAGATCCTCAAAGCATCGCCTTCCCCCCATGGATAGAAAAAGTGTAACTTACTGCCTAATCCAAGCCATGCAGATCAATATAGAGCACTGATATAGCAGGATATCACTTGAGAAATAACAGAAACTGTAAACTAATGCTAAGTCCATTCAGTATCCTTGAATCAGAGGTAATGTCAAATCATTCCACCAAACTTTGAATACGAGCTACACTTGGCCATGGGGTTTTCCGAAGTGGTTAACATGGTCACACTGATTACTAATTTTGTCCCCAGTGCCTATAATGAGAGCATACGCACAAAATTAGTACAGAAACGTGACATGTTCTCTGCATTGATGCTTCAAAATGTATCATCTTGAGGTTTTTCTGCCATGTGATAGTGGACTGCATTTTGCCACATGATACATTTTGAGATTTCTCTTGAACTTTGCTTTCAGCCTTTTAGTAGAGTGATATCTATCAGATTAATCGCTGTTGAAGCAGTCTTTTTGATTCCTTTCTGTTCCTTCATTTCAAGAGGCTTGATCTAAGTTTAACTTGTCGTAATAGAGAACAGATATCATCGAATTTCTGTGTACCAACTTTTGTTTTGTGTCGTTATGCTTATTTTTAAAGATATAATTTTTGCCTCAGTGTGAACAAGTTGTTCTGCTAATATTTTCCAACCCAAATATGAAAAATACAATTCAGTGATTACAAGAAAGAAAAAAAAAGAGATGGATAGTGAGAAAGAGAGTGATTTGAGAGAAATTGGGTATTGGCATAATTGTAGCTTTGAGGAAATAGTCTGTCATGTCTTTTTTTAAGCATGCAGATTTTTTTGATTGCACTTATAGATAACTGAAATTTCATTTCTTTGCAAATCGTGATTCCAGTCAGAGAGGTCAAATGAATCTCATTTCAATTGAAGTAAAACCCTGCCACTTACAATAATTGGGTGTTTCTTCAACTTTGCGCACTTTTATTTCCTGAGGGTTGATTTTTTATTAAAATGAACATATTTCAACCGTTCTTCCTGACAGATGAAGGTCACATTAAAATTTATTAAAGCAAGTTTTTTAAAATATCTTAATCATTTATTTGGATACTTTTAAAATAGACTTTATTTTTCTGCACATGTTTTTAAAGGTTAAAGGGATAGTTCACCAATAACAGAAAATTCTGCTTTCAATATAATTATGTTAGTAAATGTTTAACTAAATAAATCAGAAATAGTTTTCAATTATATTTCATTGAACTTAATCTTGGATTTAACTATACTACTAACCTGTTTATCTGACTTATCTAAATTAAAAAAACTAATATTTATTTATTAACTAATATTTATTATTGCTGCTTTAAATCAGGTGTTTTTGGAAATGCCATAGGCAACCAATCCAAGAGTCACTTTATACTGTATTTGTTTTATTTTATTTATTTATTGTTTTACAAATTGCTCTAAAGCAGGGGTGTCCAAACTCAGTCCTGGAGGGCCGGTGTCCTGTAGATTTTAGCTCCAACTTGCCTGATCTCACCTGCACAGATGTTTCTGGAAAGCCTAGTGCAGTGCAGTTTCACACTGCACTTTTCTCCCCATAGACTTACATTCATATTCCATTCATACGTCAGACCGGAAACGCAAGCTCATGCGACAAGTTTCGTAGTTCGCTGCATTGGAAAGTTCAAACTTGGTGAACTCTGACCTGCTAAATTGCATCACATGATTTCGTGAGACCAATCGAAGATCAAAACATGACCTCTCTGAACAGGAATTTAAAACATAGAGCAATTGCTGGCTTTTTTTAATGTCTAATCATCTTGTTTAATCCTGCGCCTTTTCGCAGCGCCGCACAACGGAATTTCACATGCTCAAACTCTAGTGTGACCGCAGCATAAGCGCTTGATTAACTAGTTCAGGTGTGTCTAATTAGGAATGCAATTAAACTTTGCAGGACACCAGCCCTTTAGGACTGAGTTTGGGCACCCATGATCTAAAGTATTAATTACTATTGAGTTATAGTATATTCTGTTTGTTAATATTAGTTAACTACATTAGTTAAAATAATTATAAACCAATTTTATTAGTAGCTAATAATCATTTATAAAATACAGAAAATACCATAACAAACAACTTTTGATTTTAATACAGCATATACATAAATGTTCCAACAAATGTATTGCTCCTCTTTAGTCAATGTTAGTTGATGCATTACCCAATGTTAAGTTTTACCAACAGCTGTAAATAGCCCAGCAATTTTTTGTGTATTTTGTACCCTTGTGCACTGTTAAAATTTACTACCCCTTTGTTATGTTAGGGACGTAAGCATCTACTAATGTAAACTGCTGTAAAAATGCCATTTTTGGGCATAAATCAACCCCAGTCCTCACAGACACACACTATTAATTTGCTTTACAATCTAAAGAGTCAATGGTGACAAATGATGATCAACAGTAAAAATGACAAAGTTTATCTCTTCCCAACAGGGAAAACCACCAACAATCAAAAATGCATGATTATATAGTGTTATGGCTTTATAATTAAAAAATGTGTTTATAATGGAAATCAATTGGGGCAAAAACAGCCACAAACAGTAAATTAGGGAGAATTTTCTTTTAAATCTTATGCTGCACAAAAACTAACAATGCATCAAAGCTAATGTTGCCACTAATCTTTCACATGTCCAAGACTGTGATGAAACTGTCATTTTGTTTAATTAAGGAGTTAAAATCCAGTACTTTTATAAACATTTTAGTAGTTTTGATCAGGTCAGGTCATTAATAGATTTATACAAACAAAAAAATGTATAAAACAAAAAAATAAATAATAATCTGATGCATTTTTACAGTAGTTTAAGTTAGTGAATGCTTACATCCCTAAAATAACAAAAGGGTAGTAAATTTGCCCAGAGTGCATCGTTGATTTAAAAAAAAAATTTAATTAATTAATTAATTTCTTTTTTTAAATCAAAAAATTTTTTCAAAATATGTGTCAAAATAAGATTTGGCGCCAAAATTACTAGCTGAAACACAGAAAAAGCTATGGCCAAAGTAAGACACAAAATCACACCAAAGTGGATGAAAACATCCCCAACATCACATAAGGGTTAAAATAAAAATACAGTAACACTTTAGTAACACTATTAACTACTGGCTTATTACCCGCCTAGTATTAAAATATTGCCTGTTTTTTGCTACTTATAAAGTATGACCTTATTCTACATCGCTAAATCCTTAAATACCTAAACTTACTATCATACAAGCTACAGTGTTAAAAAGCAGCTAATTAGTAGAGCTATGTTTTTTAAATAATGTGAACTGTACAGTAAAAAAGACCAAAATTACTTTTAAAGTCCAGATAAGAGCCAGATATATTGAACAAACACCCAGTATGCATAGGTTTTTTTATGTTATAAAAGTGAACTCGCACAGAACAAAAATAACAATATGTGCGATCAGATATTTTTCCAGAGGCCAAAGCCATTTCATGGCTAGTTAGTTTTATCTAGTGGTCTGTAATGAGCGCACTATCTTTTATAACAGAAATCGTGCCCCATCAGGGGAAATAGTATAACCAAAGTGTTCATGCAGACATGACAGACTAGTGATCTGCTTTATTCATTTCAGCCCCCGTTCTGACCTCTCAAACACCAATACCAATTTCTTCCAAATGACATCCATCAGTTTAGCGGTTTGAGAACAATCTCCATCTTTCTGAAATCTTTATGTACTCATAAAGAAAGCTATTGGCAGGGTCCCAATCATCCAGTCACGTTTACACAGAAATTCATGCCATTCTAACCTCGACATCAGTGGATGTGAAGCTGCATGAGACATTTCTGCTGCAGGGGTTCGTCCTCATTTTCGAACTGTTTAATTAATTCATTTATTTTTTTAATGTATTGCATGCGTGGAGGATTTGTCCTTTTAATTTCATGAGCTTGATCGTGGTCAGTGTTATCATTTTTTATACTTTGGGTCCTCAAAGTCCTCATCTATTTCCAGCTATCCAAAAGCAACATTCCTGTCATCTCGCCTCATCTTGTTCCGCATGATATCTTGGTGTTGAAATCGATTTTTTCCTCCATTTTTCTGTACCATCTGGGCTTGACCTTGAACATTTGCCATTTTGATTAACAAAGCAAATAACAGGCAACAAAATCTTTTCTTGCCATCAAAAATAGATTATATTTTTTACAGCTCAAGTGTTAATCTTAAGAAAGTTGTGTTTTAAGAATGACCAGCATCCTTGAACATCCTCTGTCTGAGCCGGTCTGCATATAAAATAGTTTTTTTTTTTTTAAATGCAGATGGCATAGAAAGAGTTTTATTGCCACATAACGGTGCGCTTTTCAATGTCACGCTTTCTCAAGCAGTCATTTGTGGCATGTAATATGGTAGCTGCTAGTCGTAGTCATTTTCCGGACTATTCTCTCATTATTCAGTGCATGGCGCCATGTTTTGATCTCCAAGCATATCCTCACCGTCAGACTAACATGAGTGCTGTACTGTATGTATGAGCCAGTTTCAAAGCATCATTCTTCAAGCTTATGGTTGCAAAGATTTCCGCTGCATTTCCTGTACCAAAGCCGTGTTCCTGTCTATCAACTTGTCTGTGTCTTGACGTGTTGTCACGTGATTCTGTTCTCTGTTTGTAAAAAAGTTGTTGGGTTTTACCCTTTATATCCCCTTTATCTGGAATTCCATAGGAGGGCTACAATTCTCTGTTTAAAAATAATCTTAAACTTCATGCGTACACACAAACAAACTACAAACAATCACAGTTTGTACAAAAATATCAGAGCCGATTTTAAGATTGGATCAATAATATATTTTCTTTTCTTGAACAACAAATCAGCATATTCATATGAAGCTGAGCAGTAATCACAGCAATGAATATTTATTTAAATGTGTATAAATAAATATTCACAGGGATAAATATTTAAAAATGATTTATTTTATGATATTTAAATGTTTTCTGTATTTGTGATTAAGTAAATTGATTGATTGATTGATTGATAGATAGATAGATAGATAGATAGATAGATAGATAGATAGATAGATAGATAGATAGATAGATAGATAGATAGATAGATAGATTGATTGATTGATTGATTGATTGATTGATTGATTGATTGATTGATTGATTGAACTATAGTCTATTTGATGCAAACATGTACAACATAGTAAAAAGGATGGATGGATGGATGGATGGATGGATGGATGGATGGATGGATGGATGGATGGATGGATGGCCATGCACAACATAATAAGACGGACGGACGGACGGACGGACGGACGGACGGACGGACGGACGGACGGACGGACGGACGGACGGACGGACGGACGGACGGACGGACGGACGGACGGACGGACGGACGGACGGACGGACGGACGGACGGACGGACGGACGGACGGACAGACAGACAGACAGACAGACAGACAGACAGACAGACAGACAGACAGATAGATAGATAGATAGATAGATAGATAGATAGATAGATAGATAGATAGATAGATAGATAAATAGATAGATAGATAGATGAATGGATGTAAGTATGTATAGATGGATGGATATATAGATGGATGAATGGATAGATGTTTGGAAAGACGGGCGGACGGATGGACAGATGGATGGATGGATGGATGGATGGATGGATGGATGGATGGATAGATGGGGTAGAGGTCTAGGTTAGTGGATGGGTGAGGTGAGTGTATGAATGGATGGATGGTTGTACGGACGGACGGACGGATGGATGGATGGATGGATGGCTGGATGGATCGATGGATCGATGGATGAATAGATGAATGGCATTGTGGGGGGGATAGGTTAATGGATGGGTTAGGTTAGTGGATGGGTGAGATGGATGGATGGATGGATGGATGGATGGATGGATGGATGGATGGATGGATGGATGGATGGATGGATGGATGGATGGATGGATGGATGGATGGATGGATGGATGGATAGGTAGGTAGGTAGGTAGGTAGGTAGGTAAGTAGATAGATAGATAGATAGATAGATAGATAGATAGATAGATAGATAGATAGATAGATAGATAGATAGATAGATAGATAGATAGATAGATAGATAGATAGATAGATAGATAGATAGATAGATAGATAGATAGATAGATAGATAGATGTTTAAATCCACATTTCATTTTTTTTATAAGACAAAAGGTGAAGAGGCTTTGGGTTCAAGGGCAAAAAGCCCCCAGAGACTCAATTATCTGTGCAATGGAAACATCTCTCACTTTTACAGTTTATGGCAGGGTTTATTCATGAGAGGGTCAGAGCGATGTTTTTACATGAAAGTTTTCTTGTTACCACTAATCAGTTCTAAAGGGCAAAGTTCTGCATCTTTCCAGCAGTGTGATTTGTTCAGGCTTATCTCTGTCTCATATTGTGGCTTTTGATGAAATAATTACGGATGATTAATCTGGAATTAGCAAGCTTCATTTTGCTTCAGATTGTTTGTCTTCTAAAAAAAGTGCCATGTTGGCTTGCTGTCATTAAAAGCACAAAACGGATATGGGAAAGAAAAGATTAGGATAGGTCATTCTTGAAATGTACCTTTTATAATTTAAATGTGAGTTCACGCTTGGTTTGCTTGGTCTAGACACAAAAATATTAAATGATGCATTTACTCACGGTTTTCTTAGCAATTACACAGTCACTTTAGAAACTAAATCTAAAGTTCCAAAGCAGGAAACTGTTGTGTTTATGACAGAGCTCACCGATTGTCCAAAAAAAGTGTTCATTTTATGTGCGAACATGTGATGGTATTTTTATCAGCTGAGAACTCGTGAAAAGCTTTTAAAATGTGTGAGCCAGGAATTTCTCCATCTCGTTCACAAAGAAAGATCTGCTGCAAAAGGATCAGTTTCTGATGTCTGTGATTAACAAAAAACAGTTATGCTCGTGCATTCTGTTTTATGGTCCCATCTTGTGACATCATGTTTTTAGTCGTTTTTAGTCATTTTTAGTCATTCATATTTCAGTTAAAATAGTTTGTTTAAACGTGAACCAAGATCCATATTTTAGTAGTCTTAGTCTGCATGTTCAGTAGGTGTAAGGTTTGGATTACAGGCTTTACACTTATTCAGATGAACCTATTGAACAACCATCTCCGTAAAAAATTCAGGGTTCCACACAATTCATTCATGTTGACCCAACACAAATTGGTTAAGTTAACTTAACACTTTTAAAAAATATTTATTTTAAATTAAAAAAAAAAATCTTTTGTGATGCATTAGAGAACAAAACCTGTCAAGTGTGAACACAGACAAAGATAATGTTTTGAATATTTTTAGAAATACTCTTTAGTCATGTTCAGGTACTGTTATTTACACTTTTATCTGTTTATATTTATTATCTACCTATTTATCAGTGATGTTGATAGCATACTGATTTCTGCTATTTTATTTATTTGTGATGTATTGAGTAAATCTTTTAGGTTTGAGGATATTATTAATAAAACATTCTACACAAATGTTTGCGGTCATTAAGATCATTGTTTAGATGGATG
>NC_079451.1:35927870-35947870 GCF_903798145.1 Danio aesculapii
CTAATTTAACTTCATTTTTGTAATTATGTGCAAAATTGTTTTACTTAATAAGTTTAAGGCAATGGATTTACTCATATTTTTGAGTAAAGTCAATAATCTCTTCAAAATCATTGGGTCTAGTTGACTTCACATTTAAAAAATGCTTTTAAAAAGCTTTAATTTTTTTATTACTTTTTTACAGAATAAAATGTTCATCACCCAATCAGAATTTAGCATTCAACAGCCCTGTAGTGTAAATTACAATAGCACATACGCTGCACAAAAGTATGGGTTTCTTAAGATTTCGTTCAGGATGTACGTAAAATTCATCAAAACAGTGAAGACATTCATAATGTTACAAAGATTTATGTTTCAAATAAATGAAGTAATCCTGAAAAAACACAAATAAAATTATTGAGCAGCTTTGATGATCATATTATTATTAAGAAGTGGTTTTTAAGCAGCCAATCAGCATATTAAAATGATTAGAAAGATTGTGTGATCCACTCAGAACACCAGTACAGTGTAATCTAAATATTTAAATATTCATATCCAAAAATTCTCAGGGATGAATCTGTCAGTTTGAATCCAGCAGACAATATTATGTGTGTACAGGTGTGTGTGTGTGTGTGTGTGCGTGTGTGCGTGTGTGCGTGTGTGCGTGTGTGCGTGCGTGCGTGCGTGCGTGTGAATGTGTGTGTGCGCACATAAACTGTAGTGTTTTATTACAGAATGTGTATGTTGAAATAAGTAGTTTGATTTTGTAATTCAGCCTGGTAGCGCAGTGAAAGAGTCTTGACAGTCACGTAACAGAGTGATTTCATCTAGAATGGTGCTGCTCTTGATTGAACACTGACTCTTGTTCAGTCTGTATTGGAATGTATTGGAATGTCATTGTACCTCAG
This sequence comes from Danio aesculapii, assembly GCF_903798145.1. Classification (NCBI taxonomy): domain Eukaryota; kingdom Metazoa; phylum Chordata; class Actinopteri; order Cypriniformes; family Danionidae; genus Danio; species Danio aesculapii. The sequence continues at coordinate 35,928,755 of NC_079451.1, forward strand.
CATGCAGTATATTTGTGTGTAATGCAGTGCAAAAAAAGTCGTTGTTTTGGACTTTTAGAATATAACAGAATTGAAAAAGCAACGGACAGTGGAGTCTAAGTTAAAATATTAAATCTATAAATATTGATAGAAATACCTGTAATTTATCACATTTAGTCTCTCTGTTGTTGTATTTGTTTATTTATTTGTTTGTATATTTCAGAATTCTTTTAATTAAATGGAAACAATATTTTTTGATTATTTATTAGAATGTTATATTATAAATTCATAATTTACTAATGTTCGCCTATTGTTTTAATATAAATAACAGTAATAATAATAACAATAACAATAATAATAATAATAATAATAATTGTATTGACTATTTTAATTTAAGGAAATGATAGAGTATTACGTTATTGGATGTACTAATATTATGGTTAAGTAAGTTCATTAAAATTATGTACATTTCTGATTTCAAAAACTATTATATTAATATAAACTCATTATTGTATTGTTTGGATTTTTCCCCTCTGCCATAATTTCTCACTGTATTGATTAATGTTTTATTTTTGAGTGTGATTACATTTGAGATGATTACATTAAGTACCAATTTAATGGCTCATCCAGTCAGTAAATAATGTTCACACCACAGCTTTCAGAGAGATGATTTCTATTTTCGATCTGCTGTGAACCCTCTTGTGGAATTCCTCAATCAATACTCTGCTGCTTTTGAACCGAAGTCTGTGGGTACCGATCATGATTATGGATCTTTCGCTATAAATTCTAATTACTTTTCTTGTTTAAAACGAAACTCTGCTTTGTATATGTGGCAGTAAAATAGTACAGATAAATATCAGTGACCTACAGGCCCTGGTTTGAAGGCTTCTTTGACCTCGCTTTAACCTTTGATGTCTGATTTGACCCCCAGCTTGCTGTGTTGTTTGTCTACTCTCCCTAAATGCAACTTACTTTACGCATGCGTCAACATCTTGCAGTAAAAAAGACTTAACCCATTTTCAGCCAATTTTCCTCTCTCTTTGACATACATCCAGACTGCACGCCTGTTACATGTTTAAGACTAACAATGACAGATATATTTGTCTTTGGGTCACATGACAGAGGAAGCAGTTGTTTGTTAAACTGTCCCTCTCGATTGTGTCTGTTTTATAGTTTGTGCATCTGGTTGTAGTGTGTGAAAATTAGAAATGCTTTGTTCTTTCGTCTCTGGGAATTTTGTCTTTTTAAGTTGAAATTGAGTCCTTTTTTTGTTGGTTACCATTTTTTGAATAGCTGAATTTTTGGGTTCAAAATTAGAGGTGAAATTTTGCCTATAGATGTGAATATCAAATCACAAATATCATTAATTTAATGTGTTTTGATCTCTTTTTTTTAAGATTTGGAACTAATTCAATGAAAATTCAATGTGCTTGATATTAATCCTATTATCTTTATTAACTGAAGGTCAAATCAACTCAAATTCCTTTAAACCAACCCAATTTAATATGAAAAAAATCAAGTAAACAATCAAAAAAGGCACAATGAAAAGGTTCCAGATCTTGATATTCTTCTTGTCTTCTTTTTTTTTTTTCAAATTCTGAGAGTTGATTTTAATGAACAATTGACGTTTTTAAGAATGTTTTCCAAACTGCATGGCGAATAAGTTGCAGTTTAGGGTTTGTCAGATTGTCAGTGTTAGAGTTTTGTTCTTTTTCGTAGATGGGCATGTATATGCTCATTGTTTGTATATCCCCATCCCTTCCTTACAGCCAAAAACGTTAATGCTGCCCGACCGCTTCGTACTGCCTATACATGGACATGGCAACTGACTTACACAATCACCCCCATCATTGTCATCTCCTATGTAGTATGTTCATAGGTCCAATTCCCCCTGTCACAACCTCTCCCCCCCTTCCTCCTCCCCACTCTAGCTATGGTAAAATATGTACAGTCATCCATTCACTCAAACCTAAAGATTAAAACCAATCTAAGCAAAAAGTTTAATTACTAGAATGTAGATATTTATTTAACGAGAAGAAAAAAAAAAGCTATACAACTCAAAGGCTCAAATATGTACAGTTTTTGTAAGAAAACTGAATTATATATCAAAGTAACGACAAAAGAGAATAATGGTGAAGTTTATTTTTCATGTTATGTGGTGTGGATGTATGTGTTGTTGCCTCCCTGTACTCTCTCATGTGGGAAACAAAAATATTTATCTAACCAGAAACACGATGACAGTCATTTTGTTTTCACAAAGAAAAAAACCTGTCCAAGAACATTCTTACACAACTTTCTTTTGTACGTTTTTTTTCTTCATGCCAAAATCATGCGGGCAATTTGTTGATGTAAGTTGACAACCCCCAAAAAATGTGTTATGCTTATGTGAATGTTTATGATGTACAGCATATGCTTGTTTAAAGGGGTCATGAATTGAAAAAAGTCTATTGATCTTTTGACATGCAGCAATCTCTAATCATTATAGATATTACCCCCGCCTTCCCTCTTTCGTTCTGATCTTAGTAATTCGTACATTATATTAATATATTCACTGTAAAAAAAAAATGCTGGGTTCCACACAAACAATTTGTGTTGAGACAACATGAAGGAATTAAGTTAACTTATCAGTTTTGACAAATTTTAAGTGCATTGAACATAAAACAATTAAGTTGTCCCAACAAAAATTCAAGAATTGTGTTGTTTCAGATCATTTATATAAGTAGTTTGAACAACTAGTTTGGTTTTGTTTTGATTGGTTGTTGTTGTTATAAGGACCGGCGCAAGCTCAACTGCAAAAGACTCCTGTGCCATCCCTACATCACACCTGTAATAAACCCTATCATTAACATACATGTGAAAGGTGGGACATTTTGTTTATTGATAAAATTGCAGAAAAACTGTAATAAGGCATAGAAGCATGCCACAGAAATGGCATGTATATTCTAAAATGTGTAATGTGGCTCAGAGTTTTTAAAATAAACTCAGTATAAATAGCTCATAATAACACATATTTTTTGTTAATTTATTTATTTGGAAAAGACAAGTGCCATCATTGTTTTTCTTAGGTAATCACAGAATCAGCTGTCTGTCAGTCTAGCTTGAGTGCTTTCAAATTTAGTTCGCTTTACAATTGAACAAAGTAAAGAAAACACTAAGGAAACACTTTATTTTGATGGTCCATTTGAGTATTCTGCTTAATATTTGTTGATACTGCTCATACAACAGACATTTAACTGACTATCAGAAACTGATACAAGTGCATGTCAACTTACACTAAGCCTAAAGCCAACCTAACAGTCTACTTATAATCTAATGAGAATTAGTTGGCATGCAGATACAATGTAACTTAAATTCAACAAACAGACCATCAAAATAAAGTGTGACCAAAAGGAATTCAAGAAAAAAATAAAAACATTGGGCAATTTTCATAGTTGCCGCTCTGTTTTGCCGGCATAGGTGCCCACCTGGTTCACCCATATGATTGAAAAGTTCAAATTAAAAGTGGAGCAGCGCGGTGGCTAAGTGGTTACCACTGTCGCCTCACAGGTCACTGGTTCCTGTCACAGCTGGCCAGTTGGCATTTCTGTGTAGAGTTTGCATGTTCTCCCCGTGTTGGCATGGGTTTCCTCTGGGTGCTCCGGTTTCCCCCACAGTCCAAAGACATGTGCCATAGGTGAATTGAATAAACTAAATTGGCCATAGTGTAAATGAGTGTGGGTAGGGTTTTCCCAATACTGGGTTGCAGCTGGAAAGGCATCAACTGCGTAAAACATATGCCAGAATAGTTGGTGGTTCAATCCTCTGTGGTGACTCCTGATAAATAAGGGACTAAGCCAAAGAAAATAAACGAATTAATGAATTTAAAAGTGCCTTTCAACATCAGAATAATTGAGTTGGCCAATCAGAGGTGGAGTTTCTGATTATCAAATTAATAAAATTATTTTAATCCTGAAAGACTGTGAGATAAGATTGAATTCGAAGAACTGTTCTACAATATAAAGTTTAATCAACTGACATCCAGAAAAACAATAGTTTCGGTGAATTAAGTATTTTTTAAAATTTGATGTGACTTAAAACATTTTGTTTTTCGGACATATAAGTTTGGGTACACACTAAAACCTACAGTTTGACTCAAACTGTTCAGCTTTTCAGATACTTTTATCAAATTTTTTTAATTAGTTTGATTATCAAAATAGAGTATTTTAAATAAATGGTTTAAACCAATATAAGAAATAGTTATTACTTTTACATAATGTGAAAATTCCTTAATTACTTTCATTTATTAATTAACAAGATCTTCATGACCCCTTTAAGTTTATAATGACATAATGAGATCAGAAATATTGATCTCAATTTGCTCAGTTTTGCTGCTGATGTTTATATTGCCTGTTTGTCAGTAATGTACTGTGTGCTATGACTAGTAATTGAACTCCTTGTATTGGCTTTGATTTTCCTTTTGTTATCATTAAAGTCTGCCGTAATCATTTAAAGTTCTTTTGAATTTTATTTGATTTATTTTGTTAATTTTTTGTACTTTTGTTATGTACTGTAAACCTGATGGTAGTTTTATCTTACAGTTGCAATGACAGCCTGAATATCGAGCAGGTAGAAAACAAACAGACCTTCCATCTCCAAAAAATGGAATGTTTCGCTTTTGTCACATGGCAGAGACACAATATTTCTATTAGTATAATAACTTGTTCTATCCTGAAAAGAAACATTTTACAGCTACATATACATTTGAAGAGGAGTCAGACTTTAGTACATTTTATTACAAAGTGTTGTTTCTTGAGGGGTTGGGTGAGCTAAACATAATTTTGTCAATTTTTTTAAATAGTGGTTTACTGAACAAGTCATGGCTCTGCCTTAAAATAAATTATGATTAAAGTCTCTCAGTTAATGCTGTAAACAATATAGGGAGCATAATTACTTGCACAATTTAAAGGTTACAATTAACAACAGAGCCCAAACTATTTAATTCAAATGCTATTTACTTTTAGATATAATAATCAACACTCAAAAACAAAAACAAGTTGTTTAAAAAAAAAATGTATTAACAACTGAGTCTAATTATACAATTATGTGACTGCTGAATTTGTTGTTTACATGGTGGGTTTTATAATTTGTTATTGTGACAAACTTATTAAAATATACATTAAATAATTAAAACAATTCTAACTGGTTAAGTAACATTAAATGTATTAACAGAAATGCTTTCATTTCTTACATAGAATGGATTGCCTGTGGTAAATGTAATGCTAGGTCACATTGTTTACAAGCTGTTTCATTGACATCTCTCAACTAAATATAAAACTAATAATTGTTACTAAAGATATTACTTGATATATAACTAGAGGTTTCAAGAATGGTTAAAACAGTACCCATGCATACCATTACATCTCCAATACTCCCTTTATACTTAAAGATTTGGGTTTCCCATTTAAAAGTCAAGCACAGTCAATAGATAACAACAACAGAGATCATTCGGCTGTTTACTTTTATATATAATAATCAACACTCAAAAAAACTAATTATTTACATTTTATTTCATTAACAACAAGATCTAATAATAAAATTATGTAACTGTTTGAATTTGTCTGTTTGAATTGTAATAATTTACACAGTGAGCTTCATAAATTGTTTTGTTGTGACAGACTTATTAAAACATACATTAAACAATTAAGACAACACTAACAGGTTAAGAAACATATAGTGAATATATTAACATAAATGCTTTCATTTCTCACGTAGAATGGCTTGTCTGTGGTAAATGTAAAGCTATGTCCCATTGTTCACAAGCTGTTTTATTGACATCTCTCAACTAAATATAAAACGAATAATTCATACTAAAGCTAATGCTTGATATAAGTCTTAACAATGGTTAAAACAATGTTCATGCGTACCATTACATCTCCAATACCTCCTTAATACTTAAAGATTTGGGTTTTACATTTAAAATTCAAGCAAGTTCAATAAATAATGACAGAGATTATTCAGCTATTTACTTTTAGATATAATAATCAACATTAAAAAACTCATTATTTACATTTTTCCATTAACAACTGAGTGTAATTATAAAATCATGTAACTGTTTGAATTTGTTGCTAAATTTACGCAGTAGGCTTCATAATTTGTTTTTGTGACAGACTTATTAAAACATACATTAAGTAAGTAAAACACCACTAACAGGTTAAGTAACATATTGGATATATTAACAGAAACGCTTTCATTTCTCACATGTGGTAAATGTAATGCTATGTCACATCATTTACATGCTGTTTTATTGACATTTCTCAACTAAATATAACCAATAACTGATAATGAAGATAACGCTTGATATAAAACTAGAAGTCCTAACAATGGATATAACAATGTCCATGCGTATTATTTTATCTCCAGTACTTATTTAATACTTAAAAAGATTTGGGTTTCACATTTAAAAGTCAAGCACGTTCAATAGATACTGTAACAACAATAGAGATCATTCAGCTGTCATTGCACCATAAAGATAGTACCTGCCATCGGAAAGGCTTTATGAAGCCATTCAAAAGGCAAGAGTCAGTGCACTGCTGGGGAGCCAGGTTTTCCCTCACACCACATACATCACACATACGTCAACAAGTATATATAGAGAGAAAGAAAGCAGATGGTTTTCAAAAAAATACACAAGTTCTTTATTGTATCCCTTCTTGGGGCACAGATGACTGTAATCATGAGGTGAGACTTTTGCCTCTTATATATATAAGCCTTCATATATATAAGTTGTCTTTTTCTCTCTCTCTCTCACTTTTATAACAATACAGTCAATGGGAATTAGATTTATTCACACTTTTGAGCTTCCATTTAAATGATTCAATAAGTGAACACTTTCACAGCTTATTTTTTTTAAAGAAATTAACATTAAATGTAATAAATGTGTAGTTAGCTTATGTTAATTATTTATGTACAAACTTTTTGGTGAGTATTAGCCAGAAATCAGGCTCTTCAAACCCTCACAAACCAACAGCTTGCCCCAAAAACCTGTCAAAGCCCTTTTGAAGCAAATTTAAGTTTATATTATTTTACTGTTGTATTTTTTATTTGTTTAATTAGTTTTTTCTTCATTTGTGGGTTATGCCTTGTATCCATTACCAGCCCTTCTTTTATGGTTTAAGAAAGCCAGTTTTAGAGACTAACATAAACCGTGTCTGTGTTCAATTGTAGGAGGCGAATTAGTTTTCCCAGTAATTGTAAAGGATCCCTTAGAGCTCCCCTCTGTAGCCACTCGTACACCCTCCATCCCCTTTCCCCCAACCCTCACCATTATTGAGACCACCAAAGAGTCCCTGTCCATGGCCACTGAGGCGGGGGTACCTTGCTTGTCGGACGGAGGCAGCGATGATTGTGGTGATGATGATGATGATGATGATGATGGCTTGATGATATCTGGGTATGGCTCTGGGGAAGCATACGACTCTAACCTGCCCCCTACTGATGATGAAGATTTTTACACCACCTTCTCCTTGGTAACAGATAAGACCTTGTCTTCGTCGACCTTTGAAGGTGGCTACAAAGCTCACGCGCCTAAGTGGGGATCCAAGGACTTTAGCCCTAACAAAGTCTTCGATTCCGGTAGGACTACTACCGCCTCTTTTTCCCCCAAGCTGAGCCGCTCCACAACCACGTCCACGCCACCCAAACTGCCCGCGGGCAAAATGAATCACAGAGAGCTAAAGCCCCAGCCCGACATAGTCTTGCTTCCATTGCCCACTTCCTATGAGGTAGACAACACAAAGCTGAAGAGCCCATTAATAACCTCCCCCATGTTCCGTAATGTACCCACAGCAATCCCCACGGAGCCGGGCATCAGGCGGGTTCCGGGGGCCTCCGAGGTGGTCCGTGAATCTAGCAGCACCACCGGAATGGTCGTCGGGATAGTTGCCGCTGCCGCTTTGTGCATCCTAATTCTGCTCTACGCCATGTATAAGTACAGAAACAGGGACGAGGGGTCCTACCAAGTGGATGAGACCAGGAATTACATTACCAACTCGGCGCAGAGCAATGGCGCGGTCATGAAGGACAAGCAGCAGAGCACCAAAAGCGGCAACAAGAAACAGAAAAACAAGGACAAGGAGTACTACGTGTAAGTCTGAGCCACAGAACTTTAACAGACAGACAGACAGATGGACCTGTTGGGCACTGCGCCGAGAGAGAGGGCGACAGGAGCCCAACCCTGGCGCCGTGCCGAGAAGGCGAACTCTGACGCGAACTGTACCATAAAGCACACTTACAACCGTAAGCATACCGCGAAAGGTAAAATAGCAAACATTAGTGACCTTATTCCTCTATCTGGTCGGAGACGTTATCAGTGTAGAATATTCCACAGCTACATCATAATCCTAAGTGACTTTTAGAGGTATGTGAAACTTGGCGTAAATCTTCTTCTTTTTTTCTGTTTCTTTTGTAACTCTGTAAAAAGAGGAGAACGTTTGAAGCATGTACTGATAGTGCTGACGTCCGTAATGAAAGTGGGACCCAAAAAAAGTTGTTCACGCGAAAAAAAAGGACTCCTGCCAACAAAATAAATAAATATATATATATAAATATATATATATATATATAAATTCTATATATGAGAAATTTGTATTGTTTATACATTACATGTGGTGTCTTATCATTTTTTGCTCTCTGCAAAAAGAAGAAAAACACAATGTAATAAACCGAAACTGCTCGTCGTCGAGGCTCTGACAGCACAGCACAGCACTGAAACTGATCATTTGAATTGTACTACCAACTGTAATATTGCAAATGTGTGAGTTGCCGGAAAGACAGTGACGTTTCCTTGTCTCAGTAAAGCGACTGATTGTAGTGCATGCCATGCCATCCTTCGCTTCGCCCACTGGGCCGATCCAATCATCAGATAGACCTCTCGTCCCGACTCGACAAGGGAACGTGGAACTTTGTATGTTGGTCCATTTGCTCTCGTCTCTTTTTTATACCGCTGTCTGGTGCAGACTGGCGCAGTGCTATGATACTGTTAAAGGATGTCTATACGAAAAATAAATCTAATGTGCAAAGTGTGAAAACAACAACAAAAAAAATCCTATCTGTTGTCACAGTCGACTGTGTCGAACGAGAAATTTGTTTACATATTTTATTACATGATAGCGGTTGTACTTTGTAGTTAGATGATGTACATACAAACCTAAGTTGTATTTTTTTTAGTAATTCTATTGTACAGAGAGATCATTTGATTGATTTATTCAGTGTGTTTCATGCAGAAAAATCCCACACTGTCGACTCATGTGAAGGAAGAAAAAATATATACAGTACACACGTCTTTTTTGTAAGGACAAGCAGAGAATATTGTTAGATTAGAGTTCTAATCTTTCTCGCAGATGTTTCTAAGTCTAAGCATGGATATTTGACTACTTGAAGCTGTCGATCAAATACAAGACGCACTTCTTAATTGTACCAAGGTTTCCTTGTTATCAGTTGTTTTATTTATAGAAGAATCAAAGAAATATGTAATAAAGACAGACTAATATGGATATGAATATGCAGCTCAGATAATTTACGCCGTGTGTTTCTTACCTTAATGTCTTAATACGAGTGGCCTGGAAAAGCCCTGTCGCATCGACACTTTTTTTGCCATTTTTGTTCATAATCATGTATATTTTTGCCATTTTTAACAAAAAAAAAAATATATATATATATATTTGTTTATCACTGTACCATGATGTAAAGTTGTGACGTTATTTTAAAAAGTTATTTTCTGTTAAACCTCATATGCGCTTTTATTCATTTCTTTCATGTCGCTTCGCTTCAGAAAATATTTGCAGATGGTCTAAAATAAAACACTCCATGGAGGTTGATCATACATGGGTTGTCTTAATGTGCTCCTATCAAAAAAGTATGTGTGTACGGTTTATGCATGCATATTCTTTTCTAGCATCCATCGCCCTGGACAGCACCAACATTTTAATTTCCTCTTCTGTTAGGACCTTTTTAATGTGTTTAAGAGGTCCTTCCTCGCTTTGTTTTTCAGAGCAAGAAAGGTGAGGCCATCATTTGTTATAAAACGCCAACTGGCTTTCAGTAGCCGGTCAGAGTGTAATAATGATCTTTCCTGCTAGACGCATTAATAAAAGATTCACTGCTCACAATGACCTGTTAACAGCACACAACAGCCCGCAATATTTTTCTTTCAGTTACCAAGGCAACACAAAGGTACAAATCATGCGATGTGACCTCTGCTGGGGATTAATGGTTTCATTCGAAATGGTAATTATCTGTCTGACTACAGTGGAGATCAAAATTAGAGAACTATTTATAAACAATTCATTTTTGCTGAAATTAATTCAACCATTCAAAATTCGAAGGAATTTTAGTTTTTAATTATATATTCTTTACCATGTTAGTAGAACTGTGTTTTGCAAAATAACCAAGACACATTTTACTGACTGTATAGCAGGAAGAAAAATCTCAGCTTCAGTTTTCTGTAGATCACAGAAGTCATAAGTGTGTATTGTGTACAAAACCCTTGCTTTGAATGGCACATCTGTGACCACAGGACATCTCTAGTCTCTTGAATTGCTCTGCTGTGATCTTTTTTTCCAGTCTCTTCAGACAGTAACTGTTTCTTAAGCATAACTTTGTCATCCAGACCTTTTCTGGAGATTTTCAATCAGGTCTAGATCAGGACTTTGGTCTTGCCATTTCATTTACTGCAAAAAAAAATCTTCTTGCTCAGTGTTTTAGCCTTGTTTCTAATCCAATTTCTAAAAATTCTTAAATCAAGAAGGTTTTTCTAGACAAATAGTCAAAAATGAGGGCGGTGAGGTGGTGCAGTGGGTAGCGCTGTCACCTCACAGCAAGAAGGTCACTGGTTTGAGCCTCGGCTGGGTCATTTAACATTTCTGTGTAGAGTTTGTATGTTTCTTGTGGGTTTCCTCTGGGTCCTTCGGTTTCCTCCACAAGTCCAAAGACATACGCTATAGGTGAATTGGGTAAGTTACATTGTCCATAGTGTATGTGTGTGAATGAGAGTGTATGGGTGTTTCCCAGTGATGGGTTGCAGCTGGAAGGGCATCCACTGCGTAAAACATGTGCTGGATATGTTGGTGGTTCATTCCGCTGTGGTGGCCCCTGATTAATAAAGAGACTAAGCCACAAAGAAAATGAATGAATGAATAGTCAAAATGAAATCCTTAAAACAAGCTAAATGATATTGTTTTTGATTTGATTGTTTTTGATATTGTTTTTGATTTGATTTTGATTTGATTTTTACTTTACTTAATTTTGACTTGACTTGACTTGACTTGACTTGACATTAAGCAGCTAATGAAATATGCTGAAAATTCCCCTAATTTTAGGATAACCTTAAATTGAAAACTGACTTCAAATTATGGCATTGTTGATTGTTCTCTAATTATGATCTCTACTATATGTACAGTAAAAAGGAAAACCCTGAACAATTATACTGAATTCGAAACAATATGAAATGGTCAACATATATACAGTATGTATGTTAAAGAAACTGCATCTCTGTGTTAGATTTTAACATTTGATATTAAGTAACATCAAAACACAGTTAATAATAAAAGTCATTTTAGCTTATATCAATGTACACTTCAGTTTTATTGTGTACCGGTATGTTTAGATGTACCGGGTCCATTCAGAAAGCCATTTAGAGTACCAGAATGAAAAATCTAACATTTTTGATCCACATAAAAGGTGGATCGCTACTGTAATTACATGGGTTACAGTGAAAGTTTCAACATGATTTGGGTGTGTCCGGATGCAAACATGTTTAAAAAATGTTTACTTTTCTGCAAATACAGCTCACCTGAAATAATCCAACAATATGAGTGCCTACATAATCTACTCTGAATAAGCTTTGTGTATCCTAATTCTGCTCTATACGCCATGTATACATTATCTGCTGTGAACATGTTTTTTCTTTCTTGAATGAAAACATGGTTTAGATCACACTAAGTCATTCTTATGATGTTAAGAGATTTGGCAAGCAGTTTTACAAGATGTACTGTAGCAAGAAAATGGTGTTTCTCAAACATTCTTAAAAAAACAACAATATCTGATGGGTGAAATCATAAAGTGCTGCTTTTGTCTATGTATTTTAGCATGAACCCTGTGTCTTTTACACAAACCACCCACAATACAGTTCAACCAAGTGGAGAATTAAGCCCACACAACACTGTTATAATTGCTTCAATTAATTTAGCCTCATTTGCATATTTTTATGTAATGCCACCCCCCCCACCCCACCACATATGCACTTTAAAAATGTAAAATTTGATCAAATCTGTGTACATTTTAATTATGCTATCACTTCAAAATTTCTTCTGATAATATATATTTAATAGCAGTGTTTATTTTATTTAGTTTTATCCCAAATCTCAAAGGATTCCATTAAAAGACCCCAAAGTCATTCTATGTAGAACTATGCAACAATCCAACTGTCTTGCAGCTTATTATTTTGACCAGTGTAAAAAAAAATGAACCAATTATTGTACCTTTGCCCAGGTATATCTGATATTCTCTTTAGCTTCAAGTCTCACTCTAACAGACAGAAGTTGCTCTGAATAAAAGCAAAGCGTGAAAAGTACAATTTCGTAATGAACATCTTATTACATGGGTGGCTGGATTATTGAACCGCACCGACTGAGGGAAAACCGTTTTCTGGCCAAAGAGAAAGTTAATTAAAATTCTACAAAGGCTTAAAATTCAATAATCCCTCCACAACTTCCAGATTCTGCTTCTGCTGATTGGGACCATTCATCAAAACAGACCTTTTCTCCGGGCAAAATTAGTCCCTCCTTTTTTTGTGGGAGAGATTTTGATTGGGGATGTAATCTAACTGCCTTTGCCTATTGCAGTTTAATCCTGTTGTCGGTAAATATAAAGGATTTGTAATGAATTTGCATGTTTATATCAGTGGCTAAAGCGTAAACACAAATGATTTAATCCGATTTTGATCGATTACCTGGATGGAAACAGAAACAACAGAAGAAAATTCACCATTGTTAAGATAAATGTTCATATATTAAACTAGCAGATCGACAGGTTATACGTGCATATATGTGCAGCTGGAATCAATAACTTCTATTAATAAAATATAAGGGGAAAAATGAGAGTTGCATTCATTGACTAATAATTTTAATCTCTCCACAGGTTTTACAGGAGTTTTCATGAATTGTCGAGGATTACAGTGTTTATGTTGTGCAGTTAGTAACTTAATATTATGTACTGCTCCATAATCAGATGTTGATCTTTTTATTTCTACAAATGTGGAATCATGAACAGGCCCTGCATGGTGGATGACATCCAGCACACATACAGCGGGAAAAAAAGTATTAAACGTGTCACCATATTTCTCAGAAAACATATTTCTAAAGGTGGCGTTGACTTGAAATTTCCCCCAGATGTTATTAACAACCATATATGCAAAGAAAACAAATCTAAATTAGGTTACAAATTAAGTTATGCATAATAAAATGAAATGACACAGGGAAAAAGTATTGAACACATGAAGAAAGTGAGCTGTAGAAAAGCAGTGGAAGCCCAGACAGCAGCTGAAATCTCTCATTAGTTCTTCAGCAACCCTCTGGCCTTTGTCATTGTAAATGAATATTAGCTGCTTCAGTCCAACAGTTACATTAGCAGGATGATGAAATTGAAACCAGGGTGGACATTTCAGTAAGACAATGATCCAAATAAAATAAAGCTGCAGAATGGACCAGTCAATCACCTGACTTGAATTTGAGTTCAGTACTTTCTCCTTGCGTCATTTCATTGTCATTATACATAAATATTTTTCAGGTTTTATTTGGTTTGATTTTTATGTTTGTATTGTTTGGGTTTTTACCAAAATCTGGTTCAAATCTGGTTCCATGTCAACAGCTCCTTTAGAATTATTATTCTCATGAAAAAGCATGACGTGCTCAATATTTATTTTCCCTGCTGTAAAAAAAAAAATAAAAAATCAGGGACCAATATTTTAGGTTGTCACTGTATAATTTTATTGTGTACTTCTGCTACCTTTGAAAGCTTTGAAAATGTTTGTCCTTGTAACAATACCAAAATATTGAGTTTGATATACTTAAAACCCTTTGTGATAAAAATCACAAAAATAATACTGAATCAGTAAAACAACAGAAAATAACAAAAAAAAAAAAACCGAACAGAATACTTGTTTAGAAAGAAAAACAAAAATCTAAAATCTTTCAGTCGACCAACATGTTGCTGCCCTGCATTTTATTTCAAATGTAATAAATGAATGAATCACATTCTAGTGCCATGAGTCTATGCTGAGCAAATATCATTCTGTGATACAATCTAGCCTACAGATATATCTCTGCAATATTGGTAAGACAGCTTAAAGGCTAAAGCCATAAAAACCATTGTTATTACCCTCTATTGCTGTGTCAAACTCTGATATTGAAAAAGGTCTAATATATAAATAAATGAAAGAAAAGCAAATCACTTGTTTCACTTAAAGCCTACACTGTAAAAAATAGTATCAAAAAGTCATGACTACAAATATTTTATGGTATTTGAACTGATCTTAATTAGTTAATCAGATTTCTAAGTTATCTTTTAAGTAAAACAAATTTTTAACGTTTTAAAAGTATAGTTTAGCTAAAGATTCAACTTTACTCCCAATTTACTCCAAATCTTTATGAACTTCTTTCCTCTGTTGAACACAAAAGAAGATATTTCTTTCTTGAAGATATCCTTGCTTTCTTCAAAATTTCTTCTTTCGTGTTTATCTGTAGAAAGAATATGAAGCAAGTGAAGGGTGAGTAAATCATGACAGAATTAAAATTTTTGTTAATTTTTACAGTTTTAGGTGAAAGCTTGAACTATACAACATATTAACAGAATCTCATTACACAATATGAGTCCATTTATTTCACAATTATAGTATATCCTAATCAAGCTATTTGGACATCATTCATGTATTTGGCAGTTCAAGCTCTGCTGAAAGAAAATTTATTGATGATCATTTTCTGATTATCAATTTTTTTACGTTTCAAGTGTCAATGTGCTTTTTGAAGCTCTCAAGCTTTAATCATGTCCATCAATTTAAAGTATCACAGAGATATGGAGGATACCATAAACATACACACATATATATAGAATTTTTTTTTTGCAAATGCAAAAGATTTTTATTTTTACTCTGGGATGAAATTTTGGGATTCAATGTGGATGTTTTTGTCCTGACAATTGAGCCCATGAGACAAGATGGCAGAATGCCACCACCTTTGTGAAAAAATGCAGCGGCTCCAAAAACTACCACTGAGATGATGGGGAAAACTACAGATATCTTTTCATGAGGATTTGACAACATCCATAAAACACCATGCTCTTGCACTGGACAAGGATGAGGAAAAATACTGAAAGCAAATGAATGACATCATAGTAGCGATATACAGAGATATATGAATGAATTAACAACAATGCCATTAAAAATTGGTGGTAAAATTGGTGTACAGTAAGTCAGTTTATTACTTAAAAAACATGTCCAGACAAATGTCTAGAAATACTTGTGCCTCAAATGAATAGACGATCATCAAAACCATGCCATTCTAAAGCTGTGGCAGTAATCTGATCCAGAGAGAGAAAGAGAGAGAGAGAGAGAGAGAGAGAGTGGTAAAAGCCTTGATTCATTATTAATCTAAGCTGCAGAGCACTGGAGATCAGCCACTGCTTTACAGGAATACTAACACACCAGTCTGGGACATTGCTGTGTCGGACTGAGCTGAATATACTGTATGTTTGTGCAAAATATGCATCATTGCCATCAGAGGATTAGCTTTTCTAAACTACTTCTGTGTAAGCGGCATATTCAAGCACACACAGCACATCTCGAAGAGGAGATTTTCTTCTTTGTTATTTCGTTCAAGTGTTATTTTTAGTGTGAAAACGTGTAAATGTAAAAAGAGACACGATGAGAAGCACAGGGTAGAAGTCTGGTCTAGCCTAGTTTTCTGTTGTGTATAGGAATATAAACATTATATAAAGAGAAATAGAGAGAAGTCAGATTCTAGGGTTCAACATCATTTATATAAAGCGCTGCATTTAATATGCTTTCTGTGTGTATAAATATACATTTTTTAAATTTGATCTGACACAAACAGCAGAAAAAAACGCACATAAACATTTACAAAGTGATTTTTTTTAAAACACAGACAGCATATTTTTAAAACAACATTAGTAACTTTTGTGAAAATAAAATGTCAAAATATGGATGAACTCATGGGCGTTGCTAGGCCTATTTTAGGGGGCCTGTAGCCCCCCTATATTTCTACTCAGCCCCCCTAAAACTTTTGCGATTAGATCATAAACTGTACACTAAATTATCGTGTCAGTCCCCTTTAAATTTGATATGAAAACAACGGAAGAATTCGGCTCCTCCCCGTCTTTTGTTTTTCATTTGATCAGCAAACCACAGCTGTGCAGAGTGAGAGAACAAGGTGTGTGTTTATCGATAGATTGTTATAATATCTGGTTAGTTGCAGTTCTTTACTAAACATACACTTGTATCACTTGTACCCCAATGTCAGGGAGGAGCAATTGGGTTTCCCATCTATTGTTTCCTCAGTGCTCACCTCATAATTACAGCAGTTTCACTATTTTAATTTCAAAATTGACTACCAATATAAAATACGTTTTGTGTTAGTGCATGTGGCATTAACTATAACATACAGTCATGCACAGAAAGGATTAAAAACAGTGACAGAACCACTTAATGTACTCATTTTAACTGTTAGAGTCTGACAGAGATAGAAACATCATGTGTTGTCTTGTATTTTAAAAAATCGTGTTTTTTATTGTGATTTAGATCATGAAATATGTGAATATTTCACATATTTATTTAATAAATGAAACCAAAAATTTACTTAAATATGGAAAATGTTTTTTTACTACAGTAAACAGGTGTGTTGAGCCTATTTGGCTCATTCATAACTTAAATGGCTATCTCTGTTTTTGCAGTACAGTGGAATACTGCTAGTTTAGCATACAACCCTACCATATTAAACATTTGAACTTTTAGCAATTTCTTACTATTAAATTACTATTTATAAATGGAATATTAAGCTTATATATATATATATATATATATATATATATATATATATATATATATATATATATATATATATATATATATATATATATATTTTTTTTTTTTTTTTTTTTTTTTTTTTTTTTTTTTTTTTTTTTTTTTGCCTCAGGAGCTGAGCCCCCTAAAATGAAAATCCTAACATCGCCCCTGGATGAAATAATGCTCTGTTTAATATTCTGATATGTATTTATTAAAACATGCAAATGATCATAATAAATTGTATGAAATATTAAATGATTAAGTGATACCCAATGGTTGGAAGGACAGTGGCAATGTATAATGATTAAGATGTTCATTAATTATTAGTATTTTGGTGCTGCATGATCTACACTGTCAAAAGTGATTCAAAGATGATTCCTTGGGTTTACTAATTTGTTAAGTTAAGTGGTTGCAAACAATTTATTTGGGTTGAATTTAAACAATTTTGCAGACACCACTTTATTCAGTTTAAGCATTTTAATATGTCAACAAATGATTCTTGTTCTAAAAAGGCATGACAAGATATTTTGTGTCACATAAACTATTGTCACAGTTAATAACATTTCACTGGGCTTTGTCTGTTATTCAGGGTTTATTTTTTATTATTATTGTTATATTATTGCTCAGGGTAAATTGCTCAGTTTTTAATGGTAGGAATGCACCAATATGTTACTACTGACCCATAATAATAGCTGATAACTGTTTAAGTATGCAGATAAACATAAATATTGTTCTCCATGATTGCAAAAACAAAAGGTAAACATCACGTTTATTGTTTAAAAGTATTTATTTGTTTAGGTTTATTAGGTTAACTTGGCAAATTAGGTTAATCAGGCAAGTCATTGGACAACAGTGTTCTGGTGCCTATATGAGCAATATCACACTAGTAGCAGTGCGATATGGCTGCATATCAGCACTGGTGGGAGGCGTGTGTTGGCTTGAGGCTATAGTGTCCCATCAGTGATGATATACAGCCATATTGTGGTTTGACAGCATTATAGTATGTATAAAAAAGACAATCAAACATGGAGAGTCTCAAAAATCCTTTTGTAAGAGAACTACTTTTTTCTACCATTCATTAACATCTGCAGCTGACATCAGAACAGCAGAAATTGTCACTTTAGAGCTAGTATTTGAATGATTCTCTAGCGTGATGTCTGAAGTGATGACAAAACATGTGATTTTGCTGACATTTTAATATTATAAGGCTGAACGGCATGAAATGCCAGAAAGATTTCTCAGTATTTCTCTGTTGCAATTGGGATATCACAATTATTAACCCCGAAAAAGCCAAAGCAAAGCAAACACTAGTAAATTAGTATGGCATAAATACAGCACTACAGCATACAAAAGAGAGAGATTTACTTAGAATGTCACTTAACAGTTTTATAATGATTTGCTGTATAATATAATGATTTGTTTTATAATGATGAGCTGTAGTTGGAATTTTTCTCCCCTAAGGATATATTATGTGATCTCTGTCGCCATCTTGTGGTGGAGCGTCAACCCTCTTTGCTCTGCTCAGTATGACAGGCTGATGGAAGCTGAAGCGCTGTATATGCGAAATTATAAATATTTAAAATAGGCTCTATACTTATAAATAAACTGCATAGTTGCAATCTAAACAACTACATGCCCTACTTAAAAAGCCTCAAAAGTTTGTCCAACAGCAGCAATATTTGTCAAACTGTGGTGAGTTTATTGATCCGCTGTCACTCTATGGCGGAGTAATACAGAAGGGTGATGAGGCTGTATGAGTGCAGTGATTTGCAGACAGAACTGTTGTACATATATATGTCTATATCAGAATTAGTCAGAATTATTAGCCCCCCTGTTTATTTTTACCCAATTTCTGTTTAATAGAGAGAAAATATTTTCAACACATTTATAAACATAATAGTTTGATTAAATAGAATGATTTATTTTATATTTGCCATGATGACAGTACATACTATCTGACTAGATATTTTTCAAGACACTTTTATACAGCTTGAAGTGACATTTAAAGGCTTAACTAGGTTAATTAG